>NC_090733.1:23052179-23064679 GCF_036898095.1 Palaemon carinicauda | reverse complement strand
TACAGAGACCCGTGGTTAATTCTTTACTTATTAATTGTATTCAGGTATTCAGGATGTGAAGGTGTGTAAATCTGGATGACGTCTATTATTCAGATACTGTGAAGGCGTTTTCTCCTCATAGTTTATTCAGTCATTTATCATTAGTAAGTTGAGTAGAGAGAAAATTCCAAACAGGACCACTCCGGTTGATATGTGTTCAGTGTTTTAGAGTAAACCAAATGGCAAATATAAAAGAAAATAATGCTATTGCTTTTTTTTTTCTCTAACTCTCTCCAGCTCTGATATTAGAAAAACGTGTTTAATCTTGCCATCATATGTTTAACATTATTGGAGTTTCTCTGCCACTGTTGCCCTGAACTGTTTGTATATTTGTTTGTTATCTTGTAGAATTATGTAACTTAGTAACATTCACCTAACCTTTTTGTTAATCCCTAATAGATACCGTGTGACAACTGGTGACCACGGAGGATCAGCTACTCACAGCATTACACTTTCTACGTTGTTGCTCACGAGCCCTGGAGCTTCGACCAGTGTCACCACCATAAAACTGTGGCACTTCGCCAGCAAAGATGCTTTTGCCTGATTCTCGTGCGCCAAAGTATAATTATGCATCTATGGCATTCTTAGCTCAAGTAGCAAAGCAAACTATGTCCTCGTGGCGATCCCCAGGGACACTTTCCCATAAATATCTGATTGACTTTGTGTATAAGTTGATGCCCCAATGGTGTATGACACGTTCAAAACATACCTCCAGAAGCAGTACTCACTATCACCAGCTGCCCGTACAGCCAAGCTTTTTCAGCTCTCTCAACAGCCGTTGGAAGACCAAAAGGTTTCACTCGCCCTCAGGGAAATGACCAGTATCGTTCGCCTCCAGCCTGCTGCAGACGGCTCTCTTCAGGAAGTGAACTGTCTTTGTGCCCTTTTGGTATGAAAAATACCCGAACTTATACGTACTGACATCACCTATGTCGAAACCTTGCCAATGAAGGACCAGATGACCGAGGTTGATTCCCTCATGGACAGCCATTTCACCACATTCAAGACCACTATGAACACCTCCACTCCTGACGACAATGACAACTATTCAACACTGACCAAAGCTGATGTGAATACAGCAAGACACAGATGCCCACCCTGTGACATACCTGAGTAGTGACAAAGCCACCCACCACCTACATATGCCACCCCTTGCTCACTCCCAAACCAAAGACCTTGACATCCACTTACCACTGCCCATCAATCACAGTTCTGCTACTAACACTCAAGATTCTGCGTTGCTGCAAAGAAATGAGTGGACGGTAGTTAGCGACAAAATAACTTTTAAGTAGGCCATTGCTTGTATTGGTGGGCACCTGTCACTAATCTTTTCTTTTTACATGATGCAGGTACAGATGTACGGTTTTTGTTAATCCCTGGTGCTTGCTGGTCCATTCTACCATTGTCACTCCCCAGACAAGATATAGGCATTCTAAGCTTACTGTCATCCACTAGGTAGTTGCTAACAGATTTGAGGGCTCCACCCACTGATACAAGACACTCGTACTATCATTTGGGAGCGCCAAAGATCATTGGAAGTTCCTCATTTCTGAGGTAAAATTGCTATCCATAGGTTTTAGTTTTCTTCCCCATATCCACCTCCTGGCTGATGTGGCCCATCAACATTTGGTCTAAGCAGACTCATAAACATCAGCACCTCTTCAATCCATCCCCTCTGATCTTGCATTCCATATCAGCGCACCCATGGATGCCTACGCCTACCTCCCCACGTCATACCCAGAAGTCTCCTGTTCAGAATTTTGCAAATACACACTTTTCCTTCCAAGCATGGTATTTATCACCTTATCAAGATGATGGGGCCCCATGTGTTTGCCAGATTCAGGAGTTTGGCCCCAGATTTTTTGGAAGCTGGTAAACGAACCTTCTCTGAAATGGGAGAAGTTAGATTTTGTCAAAAGACTTCAAGCCAATGGTCATCACCCATCAACCTGCACACTTTTCCAGGTGTCTGAACAAATAGACAGATCCAGATCAACACCTCTTCCCCTGCAAAGCAAGCGTTACCTCCTATTTGCACAAGGTAGATGTGTTCTCCGCTCTCGATCCCTTAAAGGGGTATTACCAGGTACTCATAAACCCAGAAGACCTCCCCAACACTACCATAGAGAACCACTTCAGAATATACACACTCCTGTTTTGGCCTTTGCAATACTGGGGCCTCTTTACAACGACTCATGGATAGCGTTTTAAGGGACCTCCCCTTATGTGTGTGTTATGTAGACGACATACGTATCTTCTCCTTCTCTAAAGAGGATCACCTCTGTCAACTACCCATCATTCTTGATGGCCTACAACAGAAAGGCCTTTAGTTCCGAACGAAAAGTGTAAATTTTACGCCACTGAAGTATTGTTTTAATGCACCGTATCACTCCTTAAATTGACCGTCAAAGTACTGCAAGAATTCTTGGGCATGACAGACTATTATCACCTGTTCCTGCCAGCCATTGCTACCACTCTTTTCCCCCTCTACTCCACCCTCAAGGGCAAGCTAAAAGACATGAAGTGGGGTCCCTTTCAAGAAGCGACCTTCCGCAACACAGAGAATGCCCCATCAACTGCTGCTGCTCTCACATTTTTCCCAGGCCACATTCCCCACTCCTCTCCACCAATGACAGTGACGTTGATATTCATGTAGTATTCGCGCATGTGCTCAATGACTTTCCATGCCCATTGGCCTTCATCAGTAGAGAGCTGTCCAAGGTTGAACCTGTCTACTCTACTTACGATCGCCAATTACTGACGTTGCATTTGGCTGTCCGCTACTTTTGCCACTTCTTAGAAAGTATGCCCTTCATTATTTGCATGGATCACATACCTCTGTTGCAAGATTCCCTCGATTCTGATGCCTGGTCCACCCGTCAACACCAACATCTACGTCTCTCTGCCGTTGTTGAATGCAACTGTATCTTTCAACATGTCCCTGGGAAAGTGAATCAAGTTGCTGATGCCCCATCAAGAAAGACATTTACCTGGGATAGGATTATAATGCCATGGCAAAAGCCTAACGAAAAGATCCAGAGTATGAAGTATGTTGGACATCCTACACATCCATCTATTGGGAAGATGTCTCCCTCGACAACTCCAACGCCACCCTTCTCTGCGACCGTGGATATCTGCGCTCATGTTCTGACAGGTGTTTGATTTCATCCGTGGCCTTTCACAGCCCTCACGCTGATCTACTACACAGCTATATAAGCTGAAGTTCATTTGGAAAACCATTACTAAGGATACTAAGGATTGGGTCCACACCTGTATTTCATGCCAAAATTCTATTGTAGGTTGACACAGTGATTCAGCAGGGGGCATCTTTTCTAAACCTCAGCCTTATTTTGCACATAATCACGACAATATAGTAGGTCTCCTATTTAAATTACAAGGACTCTGTTACCTGTTTACTGTCATTGACTGCTCAGGTAGCTGGCCTAAAGCCATCCCCTAGCAAACTGCAATGTCTGCCTCATGGTTACTGGCCTGTCTTACTCTCAGGATGAATAGCAAGCCCTTGCAAACTGAAATGTCTGCCTCATGGTTATTGGCCTTCTCTACTCTCAGGGTGAATAGCGAGATTTGGTATACCTGAGAATATTACTTCTGAAAAGGGTACAACTCTCACCACTAAACTGTAGACATTATTAACGAATCTCCTGGGCATCACCCTCCATCAGACAACCGTCTACAACTCTGCAGTCAACGGAATGGTTGAGCATTTTTAAAGCACCCTCAAAGCAGCCTTATTATTCCGCGACAATGATTCTAACTGGTTTACCCAACTTCCCTTGGTCCTCCTTGTAATAAGGAACAATCCTAAAGAAGCCCTGTATGTCTCGGCAGTAGAAATGGTGCATGGCAACCTGTTGGTCGTCCCTACCGATTTTTTTTTCTGCAAGCAACTTTCTCCGACTTTCTCCAGTTCCTACGTCTTGTTGTAGGGAAAATTACTCAATGCTGCCAGATGTACAGTACAAGACTCCATCCAAGTAACATATTCTCGTGGGCGCCAACACTAGCAAGCCACCACTGACGCTCCTTAAATGTGCCTTTTCCTTGTCATCTGTCACAAACCAAAGGCTTTCTCATATATAAAATTCGTGGTAAAGAAGACTAGGTATTCACTGATCACCTAAAACCTGCTATCTCCTGCAAGATGACCCAGCTACAGTTCACCTTTTTAGGGCAGGTTGTCCTATTTCACATTCATGTTTTTTTTTTTTTTTTCAGGGGGAGAGCCATGTACCGCACATGTTTCATACACTTGCTTTTTATATTTCTCTCTCTCTCCCGGACTGATAATAGATAAACCAGTTAAAGCTTTCAATTGACCGTTACTGTTTGTTAGAATTTTTTTGTGCTATTATTGTACCTAACCGTTTGTTTATATGCTCATTATCCTGTTGAATAAGGTCACGTACTTGTATTTACCTCGCCTTTCAGTTATTACCTAACAGCTACCTCGCGACAGTATTCACTGTTAACTTATTTTTCACTGTAGTCAATCAGTGCTTTCATCTACGGCTTACAATAAACGTTTTTGCTGTCTTAATTCTATATATAAATTACTTCAAACTTCTTTATGAGTGTAAGTATATGAATTTTTACTTAGAAATGATAGAAAATAAGTATTTGTATCAATGTCCACATGGCTCAAAATTATATTTGCGATGCGCTATAATTTTTATCGATAAAACACAAACCAACGACCAAAGACAATTATAATGCGAATCTTTTACGTTCATTATGTTATCTTTATTAAATTTATTTCATTTATTAAAACATTTTAATATGAGACAACATGTGAAATTATTGCGATTCCCTGGAAATTCAGGTAACTATAACTTTAGGAAACAAATGAGAGAAATGGCAACGAAGCAATACATGCAGTGGCGTAGCTACACACCTTATCGAATTCAGACAAACAAAACCAGTAGCGGAAGTTACTTTGGAATTTCTGTGCAAATATTTCATAATCCTGGAATATGCATCAGATGCCACATATTCGAAGGATAAGTTGTGATCTATTGTAAATATCAGTTTCGTAAAAGGTATTGTATTCTATATTGCATATTCCTAATATTTTAGAAAGCCCTTTCTTACAGGTAAGCCTGGAGGAATACATGTAAAAACGATAGCTTTCCTCACCTTTCCTTAATAAAGTTATTTTTTTCCTCTGGGGCTTCAGGAGTAGTTTATTTTGCTCAACGAATAAGAATTTCTCTTACCCTAATGGCTGCTGTGTTAAGTTGAATGGAGTGATACCATGGATTTGTTTAATCCACATATTGTCGTAGAATCATTTATTTATAATATCAATAATCACTTGTTATTATTTTCGATTCTGGACTTTTCTTTCACTAGGAATAACTTAGGTAGAATAGTTTTGTAATGTGTTTACTAATAACAATTAATTATTTCGAAAATGAATAAATCTGTATGACCAACTGAATGAAATTAGTACCCTAAGTGGTTATACATTTCACGTCTAATCGTGCCATTATATGTTATTACAAACGATAAAAAGTCACGATAATCCTATTTTGCATAAATATGCATCTAATAGAGTGATAGAAATCTTTGAATCATCTCTGCTATTTTTTTTTTATTCATAAGACTGATATCCATTATGTAGCCAATATATTTGTATTGTACGTTTATCCAATTATCCTACCCAATAGTTAATTTATTTCATTAATTAAATTCTCTTATTTCCATTACGGTTATTTTAATCTATATATTTATCAGATTTAAAGTCCACTTTATAATTATGTTTTTACCATTCGAATTTTTACTTTATATTCTTATTTCCTTTCAATTCAATTCAATATATATACCATAAAATGAATTCCAAGTGGATATGTATTCCCAAGATAGAATTCGGTATTAAATGCAATTCGTGGGTGATATTTACATTAATTAAAATCACGTGTGCTTGTGATATATGTTCATTAAAATAACCACGTGTTGCAAACTCACGATTCAGCTATCATGGTGGAGATCGGTCTATTTCAAGTCTATGAACAGAATCCTGAATTCGATAGGAATATGTAGGGGGACTTGTCATAAACTTTCAGTCTCTCTTGATAGCTGAGTCGGTAGGGTCCCTGCCAGGATGGTTTCTAGCCGTACAGGTGGTGGTTCGAATCACAACCTGGCCAGAAGCTGTTACCATAAAATGAATTCCAAGTGGATATGTATTCCCGAGATAGAATTTGGTATTAAATACAATTCGTGGGTGATGTTTACATTAATTAAAATCACGTGTGCTTGTGATATATGTTCATACATATATATATATATATATATATATATATATATATATATATATATATATATATATATATATATATACATATATATATATATATATATATATATATATATATATATATATATATATACAGTATATATATATATATATATATATATATATATACAGTATATATATATATATATATATATATATATATATACAGTATATATATATATATATATATATATATATATATATATATATATATATATATATATATATATATATATCATAGACTCCTAGAAGGAAGGACTGGAACGTCAGGACCTCGGGGTTTTTAACTTGAGTCTGAAAGATTAACTTGAGTCTGGACTAAAATAACTTCTAGAAGGGCTAGAAACACGTTCTCTGGATCAAAATGGGGGGTTTTTAAGGATGGTGAGTTCAATAGTAACATTTTTAACGCCACCTGGGGTCATCTTCAAGGTCTAAAGGTCATTTATCAAGGTCAAATTTTTCGAATTTTGGTCCTTTTTGCTCGTTTTTTTGTGTGTAACTCATAAATGGTGAGAGATAGCTGATTATAATATGAGGCAAGTCCGCTGAGCTGTCCGAATTTAATATATATTGCCATATATCGTCCTTCAAGAAAGGACTGGAACGTCCCCTGATCGGGGTTTCTAACTTGAGTCTGAAGGATTAACTTGAGTCCTGGACTAAAATGACTTCTAAGAAGGGCTAGAAACACGTTCTCTGAGTCAAAATGGGAATTTTTGAGGACGGTGAGTTCAATAGTGACATTTTCAACACCACCTGGGATCATCTTCATCATCCTCAAGGTCATATTTCAAGGTCAAAATAGTGAATTTTGGTAATTTTTACTCGTTTTTTGTGTGTAACTCATAGATGGTGAGGGATAGCTGATTATAATAAGAGGCAAGTCTGTAGTTCTGTCCAAATTTAATATATATTGTCTAGCAATGTTCATCTAATCAAAGGTTAATGTCTTTGAGTTTTGTTGTGATGAGAAATACCGTTCTTTATTTCTTATTTTAGTGTTTCATTGTTTTAGGGCTTGTTTGGAATGTTTGAGTAATACAATATTTGACAATATATATTAAATTTGGACAGAACTACAGACTTGACTCTTATTATAATCAGCCATCCCTCACCATCTATGAGTTACACACAAAAACGAGTAAAAATTACCAAAATTCACTATTTTGACCTTGAAATATGACCTTTTGACCTTGAAGATGAAGATGACCCCTGGTGGTGTTGAAAATGTCACTATTGAACTCACCGTCCTCAAAAACCCCCATTTTGACTCAGAGAACGTGTTTCTAGCCCTTCTTAGAAGTCATTTTAGTCCAGGACTCAAGTTAATCCTTCAGACTCGAGTTAAAAACCCCGATCAGGGGACGTTCCAGTCCTTTCCTGAAGGACGATAGTGACAATATATATTACATTCGGACAGCTCTGCAGACTTACCTCATATTATAATCAGCTATCTCTCACCATTTATGAGTTACACACAAAAAACGAGCAAAAATGACCAAAATTCACAAATTTGACCTTGATAAATGACCTTTAGACCTGGAAGATGACCCCAGGTGGTGTTGAAAATGTTACTATTAAGCTCACCATCCTCAAAAACCCCCATTTTGATCCAGAGAACGTGTTTCTAGCCCTTCTAGAAGTCATTTTAGTCCAGACTCAAGTTAATCTTTCAGACTCAAGTTAAAAACCCCTAGCAGGGGACGTTCCAGTCCTTCCTTAAAGGAGTCTATGATATATATATATATATATATATATATATATATATATATATATATATATATATATATATATATATATATATATATATATATATATATATATATATATATTGCTTAACCTAATGTCTTTTGACCTATTCAGTGATGACAAAATCCACAAATACTTGGTCTTTATGCAAATCGCGAATATATACAACATTTAAAGCAAAGAATAATGAAATATATGTATAACGATTTATTTTTTACTTTTCTTTATATCAGAGATATTTTTCCTATCCCAAATGGGTAATGTATCTCCAGCTCTTGTGTTTGTAATATGCTAAACTATTCGACATCTTAGGATTAGAGCACGATACTTATTTCCATGCGTATAATGCAAGAATTGTAAAAAAAAAAAAAAAATGGACCATATTGAAATTTAAAATTTCAGTGCTTTGGTACTGTTGTAGTGAGAGTTTTCTAAAATATAAATAAACCGTCGCTTGAAAATTGCATAAGAGTATTTTTTTGTGACCATCATATTATTTTCAAACTACTTAAGGTTGATTTTACTTAAATGTCACTTTATAAAATCCGATAAGATGATTTAATAAGAGAAAGCTAAGTTTATCTTTCTAGATGAAGTTTAAGTAAATTTTACTTAAGTTTTGTCAAGAAAAGGGGTGTTTGCTAATATTTAAAGACAATTCTATATGAGAGAGAGAGAGAGAGAGAGAGAGAGAGAGAGAGAGAGAGAGAGAGAGTTTTCATTGAAATGTGTACGAAGAGAGATATGTTCGTATAATAAAAACGTTTTGATAATATTCATTTTCTCACAAATAAACCTTGCATTGAAGTAAGCATTCCATTTTGCAATTCGAAATCGTTTATTCTAAATATAAATATTTGAAATGAATACACATTAGTCTTAAAACTATAACCATATTTTGGATATACATCATAGTTGGGAAATATTTTTGTCAAAGAAAATCGAAAAAAAGGCATAAGATATATATAAGAGAAGCAATCAGCACATAATATTTTCTAGATCTTAGCATGATTTGGACAAGTGATGGTCTTGATACACAAGTTAGTTGAGCACTTATTTTTTTCCCTTTGTTTATTTAAGATCAGGACCCTTACAGTAAATTATTAGAAGCAGTAAATCTTAAGTTTTACCATATGATTGTAATTTAGAGATACCTTCTTTATAGATGGCTATAAATATCATCATATATATTCTTTCATTACCTTACTAGGTCGTTTTTTGTTGGTATTTATGAACCAATACTCAAGTTTCTTTTAAAATTAATCTATAACCTCCCTTCTTTTGGAAATGAGGTGAGAAACAACATTATGTGGTATAGAGAAGTACATAGAAATGAATAAAATGTGATGAAAACAAAATATCACCTACTTTGTAAATAAAAGGTAAACAATTACACTGCATTAGTGGCTTGGAAAAAAAACACAATACTGTAACTTATTAGAACGGATTGGATAACAAATGAGTCAAAGGGCAAGTGTTGTGTACCATTCATTCGTACATTTCTACATACATGTATACATAAATTTATAAGGAAATAGTTGTAAATATGTGATCGAGTATTTGCCAGCAATACAAATTAACTCATCAAACAAAGGGATATATTCCAAAGGGATGATGGATGACACGAAAATGAATTCCATTGAATCTGAATGAGGGCGGTAAAATATTCAATGAGAATTAAAGGAGCGTTATATTACATAGTTTATGAAAAACTATAAATATTCATGCTTTGAGTTAGACAAAAATCCTATTTATTAAAGGCTACAGCAGGTATAGACACAATATAGGATTCGTAAGTCAAGTATTTCCGGTCGATTAGAATAGAGATTTGTAAGGGAAATTGTATGGTGAAAAAAAATCCATTAGGAGGACAATGATGATATATAAAATGAAAATGGAATTAAGAGAAAAAAAGGGTAATTGAGGATGGTTAATTGAAATTATATAAACGAAGTGGTCATAATTTGGATTTAAAATAAGTGAATATGGATCAGAGAATTTTGAGACAGTTTGGTCATGTTAAAGGAAACGGAACAATACATTTATGAAAAAGGTTACTTATTTTTGAGTTATTATAGAGAAAGGGATATACAGGTGGCAAACAGAGACTATATTTGTAAAAGCCCTCTATACTTATCATCGATCATGAAATTAAATTATGAATATGATATGTATACATATTTAATATATATTGTCAAATATTGTATTACTCAAATATTCCAAACAAGCCCTAAAACAATGAAACACTAAAATAAGAAATAAAGAACGGTATTTCTCATCACAACAAAACTCAAAGACATTAACCTTTGATTAGATGAACATTGCTAGACAATATATATTAAATTTGGACAGAACTACAGACTTGCCTCTTATTATAATCAGCTATCCCTCGACATCTATGAGTTACACACAAAAACGAGTAAAAATGACCAAAATTCACTATTTTGACCTTGAAATATGACCTTTTGACCTTGAGGATGATGAAGATGACCCCAGGTGGTGTTGAAAATGTCACTATTGAACTCACCGTCCTCAAAAACTCCCATATTGACTCAGAGAACGTGTTTCTAGCCCTTCTTAGAAGTCATTTTAGTCCAGGACTCAAGTTAATCCTTCAGACTCAAGTTAGAAACCCCGATCAGGGGACGTTCCAGTCCTTTCTTGAAGGACGATATATGGCAATATATATTAAATTCGGACAGCTCAGCGGACTTACCTCATATTATAATCAGCTATCTCTCACCATTTATGAGTTACACACAAAAAAAACGAGCAAAAAGGACCAAAATTCACAAATTTGACCTTGAAAAATGACCTTTAGACCTTGAAGATGACCCCAGGTGGCGTTGAAAATGTTACTATTGAACTCACCATCCTCAAAAACCCCCATATTGATCCAGAGAACGTGTTTCTAGCCCTTCTAGAAGTCATTTTAGTCCAAACTCAAGTTAATCTTTCAGACTCAAGTTAAAAACCCCGAGGTCCTGACGTTCCAGTCCTTCCTTAAAGGAGTCTATGATATATATATATATATATATATATATATATATATATATATATATATATATATATATATATATATATATATATATATATATATATATATATATATACATATATATATATGTATATATATATATATATATATATATATATATATATATATACATATATATATGTATATATATATATATATATATATATATATATATATATATATATATATATATATATATGTATGTATATATATTGAATTAAATTGAAAGGAAATAAGAATATAGGCTAAAGCAAAAATTTGAATGATAAAAACATGATGATAAAGTGGACTTTAAATCTGATAAATATATAGATTAAAATAACCGTAATGGAAATAAGAGAATTTAATTAATGAAATAAATTAACTATTGGATGGGATAATTGGATAAACGTACAATACAAATATATTGGCTACATAATGGATATCAGTCTTATGAATAAAAAAAAAATAGCAGAGATGATTCAAAGATTTCTATCACTCTATTAGATGCATATTTATGCAAAATAGGATTATCGTGACTTTTTATCGTTTGTAATAACATATAATGGCACGATTAGACGTGAAATGTATAACCACTTAGGGTACTAATTTCATTCAGTTGGTCATACAGATTTATTCATTTTCGAAATAATTAATTGTTATTAGTAAACACATTACAAAACTATTCTACCTAAGTTATTCCTAGTGAAAGAAAAGTCCAGAATCGAAAATAATAACAAGTGATTATTGATATTATAAATAAATGATTCTACGACAATATGTGGATTAAACAAATCCATGGTATCACTCCATTCAACTTAACACAGCAGCCATTAGGGTAAGAGAAATTCTTATCCGTTGAGCAAAATAAACTACTCCTGAAGCCCCAGAGGAAAAAAATAACTTTATTAAGGAAAGGTGAGGAAAGCTATCGTTTTTACATGTATTCCTCCAGGCTTACCTGTAAGAAAGGGCTTTCTAAAATATTAGGAATATGCAATATAGAATACAATACCTTTTACGAAACTGATATTTACAATAGATCACAACTTATCCTTCGAATATGTGGCATCTGATGCATATTCCAGGATTATGAAATATTTGCACAGAAATTCCAAAGTAACTTCCGCTACTGGTTTTGTTTGTCTGAATTCGATAAGGTGTGTAGCTACGCCACTGCATGTATTGCTTCGTTGCCATTTCTCTCATTTGTTTCCTAAAGTTATAGTTACCTGAATTTCCAGGGAATCGCAATAATTTCACATGTTGTCTCATATTAAAATGTTTTAATAAATGAAATAAATTTAATAAAGATAACATAATGAACGTAAAAGATTCGCATTATAATTGTCTTTGGTCGTTGGTTTGTGTTTT
>NC_090733.1:23042179-23047179 GCF_036898095.1 Palaemon carinicauda | reverse complement strand
ATGATGTGAACTTACTTCAAAAGGATCAATGAAAATAAATCTATTTTATAAGCCAAATTAATCCTAAAAGCCCTAAAAACAATTGAAAAGCGAAGCAATATGATCGATTGTACGTGTTATAATTGTAAAGTATACACTATATTAAAAGATGATTCAGCCCGGCGTCTAATTATAGACTTTACAGCTTAAGGGCAACCATTTCGTCTCTCTTTTTCATACTCTCAGCATTTTAAAAGTAGCATTAACTCTTTAATATTATTTAGTATAATATAATTAAAATATGCATGGGGAATTTTGAATAAAAAAAAAAAAAAAAAAGTAATCATTCAATATTCTTTAGTTTCTGAGATCCCCAGCTTAAACATCATCAATCATTTCCATGATGAATCTGTGAACAATTGTATTATTATTATTATTATTATTATTATTATTATTATTATTATTATTATTATTATTATTATTATTATTATTATTATTATTATTATTATTATTATTATTATTATTATTATTATTACAAGCTAAGCTATAACTCCTTAGAAAAGCATGATACTATGAACTAGTGAGAAAGGAAACAAGGAAATAAAAGAATTACAGAAGTAATGAACAATTAAAAAAATATAGATATTTTAAGGACAAAATTAGCAATAAATCAGATCCTCCACATATCACTATAAAAATGTCTAAAAAAAGAAAAAAAAATTATATAGCAGTGTGCCCAAGCGTATCCTCAAGCAAGAAAACTCTAAATTCAAATTCAAATTCGAAGGATTTATTGACATAAAAATTACATCAAATGGGGTGCATTAGCATGCTAATGAACCCGCCAACGAATATACTGAAAATAAGCATACATGATATCATCAAACAGTATTATACAAACAAATTAAACAATTTGTTCCAGTAAAAGTTAGTAAACTTTTTGACAATTTTGGTACAAACATCATTATTTAAAAGATAACATACCTGATCTCTTACATTGTTAAAACTGTCATTTCTGAACTCTGATAAGTTACTACATTCCAATATATAATGATGTAGTGTATGATTACGTGATTCACCACATAACTTAAAGGAAGCACTTTCACCATCAATATACTGCCAACAATATCTGTTAGAGTTCTCTTTCTTGAGGGTACACTCGGGCACACTGTTCTGTCTTGTTTTTCTTCCACTTGTTTTGTTAAAGTTTTTATAGTTTATATATAAATATTTGTTTTGGTGTTGTTGCTTTTCTTGGAATACCTTATTTTTTCCAGGTTCCTTTCCTCATAGGGCTATTTTCCCTGTTGGGGCCCCCGGGCTTACAGCATCTGCTTTTCCAACTAGGGTTGTAGATTAGCATAATAATAATAATAATAATAATAATAATAATAATAATAATAATAATAATAATAACCCAACCGTATTCTCATTACTAATGTATCTATTTTAGATAAAGCCTTACCATATGTGACATTTATATTTTCTGATACAAATAAATAGTGCATCATACTTTCACTTGCATTGTTTATGATTCTTTGAATCTCTCTCTTTCTCCCATACACATCTCTTAAGCCTCATTCCTTTCTTAACTCTATTTTGACTCACAGTACTCTCTATGTCAACATCCTCTTTATTGGTGGCGTCCTTGGCAATTTTATCAGTAACCTCATTTAAATCAATACCCACATGTGAAGGTACCCAGAAAATAATGAAAAAAATTTCTATGTCGTTCTATAGCACAAACCAGTTCTTTACATCCATTAGCCAAGTCAATATCTACAGGACTTTTACTATTGAGGGCAAGCAAAGCACTTTGACAATCAACAAACACATATACATCCTTCCTCTTATTTTTTACTAATTTCAGCCCTTCGTGAATGGCGTGTAATTCAGCAGCAGTTGTAGAAGTTCTGTCCTCAATTCTTTTAGACAATCTCATCAACAGATACATCGTCCTCATAATATTCCCGTACAATAACTCCGCATCCAACCCTTACAGCATTAACAGAACCATCGCAGTACATGTGAATGGCATTACATTTTGGTAATTCACTAATTTGGGATAAGAATGTCTGCTTTAACTCATATGTATTACATTCCTTTTTCTTATAGCTCAAAGTACAAATATTAACTTTCAGTCTACAACAACCACGGCTTAGTAGGTACTGATTTCATCAATTTAACACAATACTTTACAGCATCATATTTCATCATTACATTGTACAATTTCTTAACATAACTATTAGACTTAACAGAAGCGCCTCCATTACCAGAGAACTTATCAACAGCCATTTTCAAGGCGTTCTCCCCTCTCCTAATCATACGAACAGCAGCTATAGCAGTTATCTCATTTATTCGATCTGCAATACTAGGTAAATTTAACTCTAATCTCATAAGTTCTATTCTTGTACTCATGGAGCAACCCAAAATTATTCTCCTTTCTCAGTTTTACAAAACTTCCAAAGATCTCAGGTCCCTTTCAGGGTTATTTATCAGTACAGGCGCTGTATAGTCAATAACTGATCGCACTGTGCTGATGTACACCATCCTCAAGACAGGTATTCCTGCACCACTGCCTCGATTTGATAAAACTTGCTAAAACTTTGCTAAAACTTTCCATTAATTACAAAAATACTTCCATTAATCATACGCAACTGTATTTTGTTTCTTTCTTCATTCATCACCAAACCCATATGCATGCATAAATTTCTCAACTCTTCCAAAGCCCATTTCAATACTGTTTCATTGACACATTGTATTAGAATATCATCAGCATAAACAATAACCTCTGTACTTCGCTATTCTATCTATTAAGACCTTAGATAAGGTAGGACTAAGTATACCGCCGAATTCCATCAATATTTCTTCCGACTCATATCCTTGATACCATACCTTGGCTCTCCTTTCAGTTAGACAACTCTCAATCCACCTCAGTAACGCACCCTTAACTCCTTTGTTAACAAGTTCTTCTAAAACCCCATCAATATTAGCCCTGTCAGATGCCTCTTTTAAATCCACAAATGCCCTTCACTTTACACGAGGATTACTTAAGGCCTTGATTACAAAGTCAGAGGTACTTTGTCCTTTTATGAAGCCAAACATATTTGAAGACAATTGGTCTCCAATCACAAAGAGTAACCGACTTAGTACAAGTCTTTCAATTAAGTTTGCATAAGCAGGAAGTTAGAGAAATAGGCCTAGACTGTCCATTCCCTGTAGGAATAGGTAAAATAATGTCAATTTTCCATTTAATAGGTAATCTGCCATTTTCATAAGAAATATTAATCAAATCTAACAGAGGGCTATCCTCTATCAAGATTAAACAGTTTATCACGTCATATGTGACCCCATCTTCCCCAGGTGCAGTAGATTTACCTTTTTTGATGCTAAACAATAACTCATCTGTTGTTAATGGTAAAGAAGTCTCATCATTCACAGCTGCTTGCAATGCCACAAATCCTCTTCTCTTATATCGCCTATTCCACAGACAAACCTGGACGTTGTTTGGAGGACCATTGACACTAGCAGCAGCAGCCCATTCCCTCATTAGTTCATTCGCTTTACCCTTTGGGTCAGAGTGAGCAACAACTCTCTTCTTTTTCTCCCTCACCTTATTAACTTCATTCCATACACCCCCAAGGGTTTTTGTAAAGGAAATACCTTCCATAAAATTGTCCCAGTATTTATCTCTTACATTTTTTCTTACCTCTGATGTCCCATTTGCTATTTCTATCATTGTTTCTCTGCTACTACTATCATTTGGATTTTTACTCCAATTACTCTGAGCTTTTCTTAACAGTTTATTCCAACCCAGCACTACCTTATCTTTTGCATATGTAAATTTTTTCACAGTATTTGTATAATTATGCATAGGCACATCTAAAATACCACCAACCACACTAAGCAAGTCGTCATAGAATTTGTTTACATCATTATCATGACCATTTGTATTTATATAATCCTTATACCACTTGCCAACCTCCTCTAAAAATTCAGCTTTTCTATCTGGTTTTAAACAATACCTTTCCCGTTTTTTACTACCGAGCTGTTTTTCTACACCTAAAGAAGTTTTGATTGCAAAGTGATCACTCGCCATTTCACCAACGACTGTAGCATCAGCCGTGCACTCGGGCATATTAAAAAGTAAGGCATAATCGATTCCGCCACCTCTTATGTGTGTGGGTTCTCCTTCCCCTGGGACACGTACATTGTCTAAGGTGTTCAGGATGTTATTCAACATAGAATCATTCCTATTTTGGATACCTTGGCTTCCCAAATTATGATGACAAGCATTCAAATCTCCCATCAATAAACAACACTCATCGAAAATACGAATAGGTAAATTCTTAAGATCTAATTTATCTGCCTGCACATACATGTTAATTACATAAAGGACACTATCCCTCAAATGCAACTTACCACACAAACACCCGGTACCATTGCTTATTGTAGCAGTAGATTTAACAAAAGGGATACTATTTTTAACAAGTATAATCAGACCTCTGGTATTATTTACATTATCAGCTTGCATTCAAAACTCTGATATTCTGTCAGTTGGAAACCAATACCATTGACACCAGTCTCCTGTAAAGTTATCACATCAAGGTCATGAGAAAGTGCATGGGCATGGATATCAGTTGACCTTTTTGGAGGCTATTCACATTCCAAGATAAAGAGTTAAGACTAAACCCCTCCATTTTCCTTAATTTCTTCTCTAAACTTTCTTGGAAGTAAGACTACATTAATTTTAATATTATCATTAGGCCGTTGCATGTATTCCAGTACTGTATCTAACAAGGAAACCATATTATTAACGGACTTGTTACTGTTTTCTCTCCTTCCTTTTGGCAAGGCATTACTTTCTTCACTTTGACTCGAATCCATATTCGACATTTTAGGTTTACAAATTACACTACCGGAATTATTACCTTCATCACTCCACTTGAAAGAAGAAACATTCTGTGCATCAGCAATCCCATCTACTGTAGAAGCAGCCACATTTTTAACATTGCAAACTT
>NC_090733.1:23029679-23037179 GCF_036898095.1 Palaemon carinicauda | reverse complement strand
TTCTTCCACAATGACGTATTACGTCATGTGTTTTAAACTTGTAATAACTGACTATTACATCAGCTCGGCCAGCTATATCAATTTTTTTTTTTAAATTTAACAACACGCCAAAATATGTTTACTAGGAGTGTGACTGGATATATGCATTATTCTTTGTTTAACTTTAGCCATAAGCAAATGAGGACGAATGTTCAAATAGGCATATTAAAAAAATAATAATAACAATAATGCATATGAAAAGATATTACCAAAGCAAAGAAAAAAATGCATGATAAATACAGATCACATATATGGTACATTGCTAGCAAATGATTGTATGGTACCAAAAAAAACACTGATATACATATGATTCGGTAACTTGTTAAAGAATAATTGTTACCTTTGTCAGAAACATAGATTAACACAATACGGTAATTAATAAAAATATTTGTTACCTTGGTAAAGATTCAATTTTAGTGCACAAACACGAATTCCTGGTACGTGCACGTACCACGGTTTCATACACACACACACACACACACACACACACATATATATATATATATATATATATATATATATATATATATATATATATATATATATATATATATATATATATATATATATATATATATATATATATATATATATATATATATATATATATATATATATATATATATATAGGGCTTATATATTTTATTAGATGCCTAAAGATTCTGTTTTTTTTTCTCTCTTTTCTTTTAACATTCCAGCTTATATATTTCATTAGATGCCGAGAAAAAAATTATTCATTTTTTAAATGTGTTTTAAATGTATTTTTAAAAATGCAAATGTTCTATAGTCTCTTCAATTACATATTACTAGCGTACTAACTGCTTTTCGTACACAACTCGTTTCGAAGACAATTTTACTCCTTTTAGCAAATGGAGTGGCCACCTCCAAACGACTTTAAATTGAATTAAATAAGGAGTTTTGTCTGGACATGGCAAAACGTTCCGTTTGAGCTGCAAACTGTTCCTTAACCTACGCCAAACAAGGATGTTAACGACAATAAATGTCATCACCATCACAACTGTTCCTGCTATTAGTATGGGGTGAAGAAAGTCTTTATAAGTCGGTGACAGGTGGTCCATCTCGGTCAATTTCATCAACCGCTTGGCTACCTGTTTGTTGTATGGGAGAGGTAGTGATGGCATTGTAGTCGACCACGTGAAGTTCGCGAAGTAGGCTCGTTTTCTGATGATGGTCCTGATCCCTCTCACCATGGAATTAGGGGATGTCCCGATACAACCAGCTGCTGCAACGAAGATTTGAGAATAGGACGTGGATCCGTCCGGGCATGATACATTGAAGCCGTCCTTGTCGTATCGTATCCACGAACCATTGTTCAGTCTGCAATTGAACTCATTATTGTCAAAGGGATAAAGCTTATCTAGACAATTTTCACTTGTATGGGAGAGAGCACTGTCTAGCACTATACCTAACTCGCATGAATCCATTAAGTTTTTATGGAATTCAAATGAGTCAGCTGTACATATTTTTCTATCCATTGCGTCTGAACAGTGAGTTAATTGATTTAATTCTTTAATGACCGTATATGTTTCCTTGTCTGGGGAAATCAATACGTGTCCTGTCAAACTGGATATTACTGGATTTGAGTGATTCGTCATGAAAGTTGGAAATGGTGATATCCTGTAAGATTGCCAGGCATCAGAAGAATCAAAGGGAATTGTAATCATAATCTTGTTATTTTCAACACTTACTGTAATTAGGCTGTAATAAAATTCTAACCTACGTGTGTCTAACAAAGGAACATAGCCTAGTTTCTCCCGTCTGTTCTCCAGAACTAACTTTAAGTATTTTATAGGCAACAACTGGGGTGACAGTACACCTTTAGTTGCTAACGTGATAGCTTCTACATAATCTTTTGATTTCTCAATGAAATGTGCAATTCTGTTATGTATGTGATCTATTTTTGAATTATAATACGTTAACGTTGCCAACAAATCCTGTACTTCCATAATCTGACTGATATTACTTGAATGTTCATTTACTAAATCCATAATTTGATTGATTGAAGCTAACTGATTCCTTAGTTCTGACATAATCAATTCATCTTCATGAGTCAAGAACTCAATTTTCTTATTTTGATTACTAATCTTAAGACGATTGGAAATTCCTAAACCTAAACTTGCAATAGACCCAAAGATGTTTAGTGCAGCAAAAACAAACGGGTTACGCTTCTCTTTATGTATGTGTCCTACAGTCCACATCAAAAGGTCACGAGCCAAAGATTCTGTCTCGTAAGTCTTATTTTGCAAGTTATCAGATAGCATCTCTGCAACTTTTAATGTCGATCTAAGCGAACTCTCTGTAGGCAAATGAAAATGTCTTCTATGCAACTCATCTAATGAGACAGAAAACCTTGAAATGGCATTTTTTAAGCTAGTGACATCATTCTCTGGAAGAAAAATTGCTTGCATATACGTTGCTTGATGTAATAAAAACGTCTTCTTATCTTTGAACTATAGTGCAATATTTAAAATCTATACTTTTAGTTTTAGAGCTCATCCCATACGAGAAAAATGTCTGAGCGAACAATATCACTCCCAACAACAAAAAATTCATCTTGGAAACCTGTAACGAGAAAAATATTTGTAATTACTCCTGTATTAAGAAGAAAATTTTTAACACACAAATAAAAATCTTTCCCTCACTTCTTTCCCTCTCTTTTTTTTTCTTTTAATTTCTTATGTGAGCCAATGGTACTATTCTCTCATCCGTGGGTTGGGATACGTTTTGAACTCTAAACCTATTGGCCGTTAATGTTTCCAAAATGTTAAATGGACCTTCAAACTTAAGTGTTAGTTTTTAATTGAATCCTTTACGTACATTTACCTGTATGTATACATTATCACCCACGGTATATGTTTTAGTTGGCTTCGCTATTTTATCATGATTCCTTTTCATTATGATTTGTGATTCTTCTAAATTCTATCGTAGGATATCAAAACGACTTTTGCTTGCATTTATACATTCTTTTAAAGGATTTGATAGATTAGTTGTAGGCGTTAATACATGGAAAGGCGTTCTAACTGGGGTACCATACAATGCTTCATGCGGTGACATTTTGATTGATATATGATATGAATGATTCAGAGTACTCAGTACCGCAGGTATTGCAATATCCCAGTTGGGGTCTGATCCCCCTAGTGTTACCCTTAATATATTCAAAACCTTCCTATTTGCTCTTTCCACTAGCCCATTCGACTCTGGGTGATATATCATGGTATTTATTTTCTTTATGCTAAGAAATTCACACAATGAGGTAAGAAAGTGATTATCAAATTCTCCACCCGAGTCTGAGATTATCTTGTGTGGAATTCCATGTTACAAATGTAACACTTGTAAAACTTCCTAGCGCATTCAATCGCAGTTTTAGTTTTAAGCGCTATTAGTTCTGTATATCGAGTTAAAGCATCTACAATTACTAAGAGGTGCTTATTTCCTCTGTCTGACTCGTAAAATCCTGTTAACAAATCTAAATGTATTCTTTCAAAGGGTTGATTGGGCACGGGATAAGCCCCTAGGCTGACAGGTGTTTTCGTATGCCCTTTGTTTTCCTGGCATGTGCGACAATTAGCTATATGTTTTTTTTTTATATCTGTAAGCATTGTATGCCAATAAAACAATGATATGGCTTTCTGTGACATTAATGAGAACACCGGGTGTCCATGTAATGGATTTGCAGGCAACCAATTCAGGACAGTGGAAATAAGTGAGATTGGTACCACTACCTGGTCGTTAGTTACATGTGGTGTATTGCGGGTTTTCCTTGTCACGGTCCTACACAAAATTTTATCTTTGATTATATAATTCTGCTGCTTATACTTTATATATTCCTTTTCCTTATGATTGCCTTTCAAAGCATTTATAATTGTTTCTAATTTCTGTTCTTTTCTTTGCTCAGTCTGTAATAATTCAGCGCTCCAGCCTAAATCTTCTTGTTCAGATATCGTTTTAACAATAGGCATGGATGTTGATATATCTATTAATTCAGCTAAAGGCTCCGTACAAGATGACACGGGGTTGCGTGATAACGCATCCGCAATGATATTTGCTTTCCCAGGTAAATACCCGATTCTCGCGCCAAAGTCTTGAATGATCAAATTCCACCGAGTTCATTTAGGGCTGTGGTTGAAGCCTTTAAAGAACTCGGTTAGTGGTTTATGGTCAGTAAGAACCTTAACGGGATAACCGTATATTATGAACTTAAAATGCACTAGTGAATTAACAATAGCTAGCCCTTCCTTGTCTATTACTGCATACTTACTTTCAGAAGTTCTCAGTTTTCAAGAATAAAATGCTATCGGGAAAAATTGTTTATCATATTGCTGAAGCAATACCCCTCCTACTCCTAAGTCTGAGGCGTCTGTTGCAATGAAGAATTCCTTACCGAAGTCAGGAAATTTTAAGATAGGAGAACTACACAGTTCATCTTTCAAGGTATTAAACGCCTGTTGATGATGCTCAGACCATATGAAATCTACGCCCTTCTTCGTAAGATCAGTTAAAGGACCGGCTATTATTGAATAGTTGCGTATAAAATGCCTGTAATATCCACTACAACCCAGAAATTGATGTATTCCCTTGACATTAGTAGGTATGGGAAAATTACGAATAACCGACACCTTATCATGGACTACTTTAAGACCTTGGCTTGACACCATGAAACCCAAATATATTAATTCTGTTTTGAAAAATTCACACTTACTAATCTTTACCCTTAAGTTATGTTGTCTTAGTCTCTGTAGTACTAGTTCTAATTTACGTAGATGTTCTTCTAAGGTGTTGGAAAAGATTACAAGGTCGTCAATATAGGCATGCAATATATCCCCTAACAAGTCACCAAACACTATGTTAATCATTCTTGTAAATGTTATGGGAGCACAACGTAAACCAAAAGGCATCCGTAAAAATTCATAATGTCCCCTGGCTGTGCTGAAGGCTGTGTATGGGATACTATCTTCTTCTAATGATATCTGGTGAAAGCCTTTAAGTAAGTCCAAACTGGTAAAATATGTATTCTGACCTAACAAAGACAAAATATCGTCAGTACATGGCACTGGGAATTGATCAGGGATCGTCTCTTCGTTTAGACGACGGAAGTCTACGCAGATACGCCATGTTCGATCTTTTTTCGGTACAACTATTAATGGAAAATTATAAGGGCTGTTTGATTTCCTAATGACTCCTTCTTCTACCATTTTACCTAGTTCATCATTTATTTCATTCTGGAATTTCATAGGGAGTCTGTACAAGGGTACATAGATAATTTTTTGCTTGTCCTTTAACCTTATTTGATGCTTGATCACATCTGTTTTTCCTAAGGATCCATCCGTAGTGGAAAAAACATCATGATGCTTAGTTAAAAGTCCAAAAATTTTCTGCTGAATTTCTTCATCTTGAATGTATTTATTGATTTTATTTTAAATAGATTGCAAAAGGGATTCATACTGATTGAGCGTGATTGATTTCAGCAACGGTAAGAATACGATGTTTATGAACTTCTTCATCCAAGTTATGTTGATTTCTGTGAATTACTAAAGTGTTATTTAAATTATTACAGACTTCAATATTACATTGTTGATGTGAGCCTACTGTATAAATAGCTTGTGTGACAGACAATCCGTTAGTTTTCAAAGTGTCGGAAAGGATTAATATTTCAGATCCCGGTAATGTTTTCTTTATTTGCACTATTAACTTCGAAAGTACGTTTGGCTCGATAGATTGCGTGCAAGATGATATTACGGGTGGACAAGAATTCTGCTGGGTCGCGTATATTATTTCTTTATTAGTGAGAAAAGTTATTGGTTCTTCAACATACGTTACGGTTACATTTGTTGTCTCCTTTTTATCCAAAACTGATTTTAAGGTATTAGAAGACTTATAGAATTTTTCTTTGATATACACGCCGTGCTTAGCAGGGGCTAAGATAATGTTTTGATTTCCCAGAGATGGGTATCCTATAATTACAGCTGGATACATATCAATGTTTTGTACAACAACAAATGTATCAGCAAACTGCGCTTACCGACCTTGAACTGAATACGAGTTATGCCTATGACATTTAATTCATTATTTCCTATACCCGTGAGTCTCACTCCGAATTTTTCTATTGGAAAGTTCGAAAACAACAAATGATGTGTCCTCAAATCCATGATATTACGTGGACTACCAGAGTCAAAAAATAACGTAAAGGATTTGTGTTCTAAATTTACAGCATATAATGTTGGTCGTAACTCATTTTGGCTTATTATTGTATGAATTCGTTGCAAATCTACGGGAGCATGCACTGTTTTACTTAATTCGGCCGTGTGTTTCATAGGAAAATCTATTGCCTCACAATGATCTGATAAAACATTAATTTGACTATTCAATACTACTGATGTTGACATGAATGACCTTGACCAAACATCACTTTCTTCCCCACTGGAGTTAATTTTGTGGTATTTGCTTTGCTCTGCACATTCTGAAAATTAGTCTGACCTTGCGAGGTCTGGTTTGACGACCCAGGCTCAGCGTTATTCGAAGAAGTGTTTGTTTGTTTCGGATTCTGAACTACATTGACGTTTGGCTGTTTCTTCTTATTATTAAAATGAGGATTTTTCTTTTTATTTCCATATGGAACTGACTGTGGAATTGACTGTGTATTTCTTGGATTCTGTTGTGTCTTACGCGAGTAGCACTGACTATATGAATGAGTCGAACTATTATGTATCGAACAGAATTTTGTTCTGCAGTCCGCGATCAAGTGACCTTGACGTTTGCAATTATAACACGTCATTCCCGCAACTTGACTATTATTAACTACATTTACTTGTTGTGGCTTTGTTTCAATCTTTGCAAAAACTTGAGTTAACACGGTATCAAGGTCAGGACACTTAGACATGTGTTTCTTTATCTGTTTATATACCTCCAATTCTGTACTTGCAGGCGTTAACTTTTTATCAAAACACCGCACTAAAGCTTCAGGCAACATAAGTGTCATACAAGTTAAATACATTAATCGTAAAAAATCTTTCACTGAGATGTTATCTCTAGTAACCCAAGTGGAATTACCTAAAATATCTTGATATTCATTAAGCCTATCAGCTATGAGAGCTGCTCTCTCAATAACATTAAGCCGAGTTATAGTGGCTTGATTAAGTGTATTTCTTAACGTTAATACTATATCCAGGGCTTCTTCACCCCCATAGACTGCGCGTAACCTAACTTTGAAATCCTTCCAGGTAACTGCTTCTTGAAATGAAACACCTCTTAAATACGCACTCGCATCCCCCTTGGAAAAATCTATAAAACTTTTAGCTTCCTGTAATTGTACAAAAGGGTCTACGATTTGTTTGGCATTTAAATGGGCATCGACGGATGAAATCCATGACTCCACATTTTGAGGCAAAAACCCAATAACCCGACCCTCAAAAGGAAGGATTGCAGACCTGGCATTTACAAGCG
>NC_090733.1:23019679-23024679 GCF_036898095.1 Palaemon carinicauda | reverse complement strand
TTTAGATGGTAACGGCAAAAATACTGTTTTTGGATTCCCTAAGTATTCTGACCTTTCGTATTATATTCATGAACATTAATGAAACTCTTGTTCATGAAAAATAATGTGATTTTTTTTTTTTTTTAACTGGCTGTCTTTAGACTTCATGTGTGGATAGACTTCATTTTCCCGCATTTCAAGCTATTATCTACAAATGCAGGCTCGGTTATTCCCATCTGATTCTTCTCTCTCTACTCAGACTAAAGCGTTAAAGGTTGAGATTTGTCTTTCCTGAATTATAAACTAATCATTTTTATGCGTTCAATATTATATCGGAAATAAGCGTTAAATAACCATATAAATAACACTGTATGCTTAGGTTATTGGCATAAATTATAGGACGGATTGGGACTGCATAGTTTGATGATTAAATCATTATTGAATAATTGAGTGTTTCTGCCTTGAAAATTATATAAATACCTTAATGGGATCCATAGATGCAACAAGATATGATGTACACAAACTCCTAATCCTCAGAGATGAGTCAAAAGAGATTTGAATGTAGATACCTTACGCCTTGTATATGATCCAAATGTGAAGGAAAAATAATCATGATAAACCCGCCAAGTGTATGAAGGATCAAACTTTCATTAAAAGAGATGTTGGCCAAATGTAAAAATCTAAAATAGTTTCTTAATAATTTCAGTCAATAAAAGAAATAAAAAGAAGACTTGTGAAGAAAAGCACAAGAAAATCTATATAGTAACTGTTTGTCTCTTGTAAAGCTGTTCATATCATCGATTTCTGGGTGCATTTATACAAAGAAATCATTCCCTTTACATTATCTAAACTCTAAATAACCTTTACACAATTATATTATTATATATAATACTTGAATCAAGGGAAGTTGCCTTTCGAAACTAGACATAATGAAAAACTAATCAGAAATTATGAAAATTCATAAAAAATTCCGCGGAAAAGATAGTGATATTGTTAATTTTAATTGATACTATCGCATGATTATTCAGAAATTCTCTACTAATGTTGCAGAAACAATATCCTTTAGTTAGTAGGGTAATTAGTCATTATATCTAATCTTTAACTATAAAGGATTATAATAACAACTCTGACTGATAAAACCTATTTTTAATGCACGAATGAAATAAAAATTAACATCCCTCCGGGCTCATCCTACCAAATTTTCAGAAAGAACAGAAGTTGGCGAGACAACCAAGTCATCTCTCTCTCTCTCTCTCTCTCTCTCTCTCTCTCTCTCTCTCTCTCTCTCTCTCTCTCTCTCTCTCTCTCTCTCTCTCTCTCCCAAAGTTCATTCAATTTACTGTTCCTATCGATATCAGTAAAATTTTAAAAATTACAGGCTACCACAAGTGCTTTCAAAATATCCTTCAAAAATCATTTCAACTGCTTTTAGATGCTCTCCCATTAGTGTGATTTTATTCTTTTCCATTTGCAATATAAATGAAACAAATCCGTTTTTTCCATTGTAATCTAAAAGGATAATGTTTTGAGTAAACTTCCTTTATGAATGCTTGTATATTGGGTGTAGTTTAGCTGGTTTATAAATTATCTCCTAGTATTTACGGCTTACGAAAATATGATAAAACTAAGGATTCGTCTATGAAATAGGAATTTGTATTCATAAAAATTTTTTAGTCGAGTTCAACCATCTATGCTAAGATGAGGATATACCCAGCTCATTTTGATTTGAAAAAAATAGAGAGAGAAAAAAAACTCTAAATATAATTAAGGTATTTGATTTGTCTTTGAGTGAAAAATAGGCATAGCTACCAAACGTACTTACTTTAACAATTAAAAGTGGATCGTATATCATTTTAAAGGTTTTTATAAAAAAGGGTAAATATGATAAGTGAGCGCGGTGGTATAGCAATAATCAGAATAGCGCTAACGTATCCCTGCGTGTCGTCAGAGGCGCTTGATAGGGACGGGTTGAGGGGACTTGGAACCCACTCTCATGAATCTTATTCGTGTGAGATATCAAAGAGGTGGAGCTAGGGGGAGAGGGACTGCTCCCCGCACTCTAATTTTGGGGTGTCAGAATATGCGTGAATGTAGTATGATAGAGAGTAAAAGATGTGAGATTAGAAGTTAGAAGGGGCTAGCGTTCGATCCCAAGTATGAGGTAGAAATTTATTTCTATTTGAACACGATGTTGTGTTGATATTTATCCATATTGACTCATTAGGGGTAATTTGAATGAATTACTACCAATTGTGTCACGTGGTGGCCCGGGGAAATCGGGTAAAACTCGCTGGTAAGAGACTGATGTCTCGCCAGGTAAATCCTCGGACAGCTAGATTAGCGTCAGGTTCAGATTTCCTTTTATGGGCTCTCGTGGCATGGTTGGTTTCGACCTGGTCTTTCATTAGAAGGGGCTAGCATTCGATCCCAAGTATGAGGTAGAAATTTATTTCTATTTGAACACGATGTTGTGTTGATATTTATCCATATTGACTCATTAGGGGTAATTTGAATGAATTTCTTCCAATTGTGTCACGTGGTGGCCCGGGGAAATCGGGTAAAACTCGCTGGTAAGAGACTGATGTCTCGCCAGGTAAATCCTCGGACAGCTAGATTAGCGTCAGGTTCAGATTTCCTTTTATGGGCTCTCGTGGCATGGTTGGTTTCGACCTGGCCTTTCATTAGAAGGGGCTAGCGTTCGATCCCAAGTATGAGGTAGAAATTTATTTTTATTTGAACACTATGTTGTGTTGATATTTATCCATATTGACTCATTAGGGGTAATTTGAATGAATTACTACCAATTGTGTCACGTGGTGGCCCGGGGAAATCGGGTAAAACTCGCTGGTAAGAGACTGATGTCACGCCAGGTAAATCCTCGGACAGCTAGATTAGCGTCAGGTTCACATTTCCTTTTATGGGCTCTCGTGGCATGATCGGTTTCGACCTGGCCTTTCATTAGAAGGGGCTAGCGTTCGATCCCAAGTATGAGGTAGAAATTTATTTCTATTTGAACACGATGTTGTGTTGATATATATATATATATATATATATATATATATATATATATATATATATATATATATTACTTTTGTTACTATTTTTATTATTATTATTATTATTATTATTGTTATTATTATTAATAATAATAATAACTAAGCTACAACCCTGGTTAGAAAACGTAATGGGAAAATAGCCCAGGACGGATATTAAACATGGTGAAATATTATATATATATATATATATATATATATATATATATATATATATATATATATATATATATATATATACAGTATATATATATATATATATATATATATATATATATATATATATATATATATATATATATATATATATATATATATATATATATATACATATACATACATATATAAATGAGCATTTTGAATTTTCTAGTGAAAATGTGCACATAGTTGTGCAACATCCCTATTTGGATATCCTCAGCGAAAGGGTTTAAAACTGTCTCTTGGGTTACAGGTTGTAAAGTTGCAAAAGCCCGTGTCTACCGGGAGAGTCGATAATGTATAGAAATTGCCTTGCCCATCCGGCCAAATATTAGTAAAGCTAGTGGGAGTCAGTTGGAAAGTGTGGACAGTCAAGTTGTACACTTAAGTGGACAAATTTCTTGTCTTGAAGGTACATCGTGTTAGAACATTTATTTCTATCATATACAAATAATTTCTTAACTTTAAAAAGCAATCGGTGGTATACATTGGATGATGCACATAGACATATCTGGTCACAAGGGCCAGACAATCTATGAAATATGATTGTTAATCGTACTTGCCTTTTTTCCTCATCAAAATAAAACTAACGACAAGTTCCGTTCATGGAATAAATTTGCCTAGATTATCAAAATTTTCAAAGCTTTCTCTGATAAGTTTTGTACGGTATTAATATGTGTGTGTATGTGTGTGTGTGTGTGTAGAGAGAGAGAGAGAGAGAGAGAGAGAGAGAGAGAGAGAGAGAGAGAGAGAGAGAGAGAGAGAGAGAGATTCCCTAAAGATATATGCTGATGAAGAAACTGAATTTCTCTGCGGTGGTTATTTACCCTGGCAGTCCCTTTTAAGAAACCTTAGCATCAATTCCTTCCAATGGCAAATACCTCTTATGAAGCAATTCATCATAAGAAAATTGAATACATCATGGTCTTAATGGAAACATGATTCCAAAGAGGACCCTTTTGAAGTGATAATCCATCACCAGTGAGTTTTATTCAACTGTAACAGGTGATCAACAACGTATATAATCCTTCTAGAGTTTGGCGATTCAAGACGGCTTCTCGGATCATTCATCATTTTACTAATATTCCCCAATGATATGTTGCCCTACCTCGAACATTCAGACATAAATGGAGAAATATTGTAATTGAGATTACATTCTGCTTGTTATTTTAACAAATTGGCTTGTATATTTTTATTTTATATACTTAAGCGGTGCTCTAAGAGAACCTAGGTTGTTCAAAATAGAGGATAGATCGATTTTTTCTTGCACCTCTTGGCATACTTTCAAATAATTGTTCATTCACACATGAAAATCTCTATTGTACAAGGAATACTAATGAAAATAGATATGAAATGGAAACTGAGATAGGAAATATAGATTTTCTTCATTTATAATTCACATGTTTTATCATTCCCATGGAGTAGGTTTTTATTTTTTTAACACAGGAATGAATGACTATTGAAGTGAAAAGTAAATAATGAAATGTAGTTATGAAGAGCGAGTTAATGTATTCATAAAAGCATAAAAAAATTCAAAGACTTTTTTATCATTTGAAATATTTCTTCTTTGAATATATCTGAAGGGAAAAAATAACCACAATGACATATTCAGGGACCAGACCACTTCTTTGTGTTCATGTTGATTTTTCTCGTGATGCCATATTTGCTCTCTAATTGGTGGATATGAACGTTTTTATACCGATTATTCCAAAAGGAATCTATTATTATTATTAGTATTATTATTATTATTATTATTATGTGTATATAGAT
>NC_090733.1:23004679-23014679 GCF_036898095.1 Palaemon carinicauda | reverse complement strand
ATGAGCGTTTACTTATATTCACGTAGAAATAAATGCCAGTAGGTACTATTAGTTTTTTTTTATTAATCTTAGAGTAGTACTGCAACGTATTTTTTTTTTTTTTTGGGGGGGGGGGCGGGGGAAAGGAATGAAATACTTTTAAAGAAAATGTAATTATAAATTGTGTAACCTTTTTTTCCCAAAGTTTCACCCCATTAGAGTGTTCCGCAAAGTTACCAAACACACATAAGCGGGACTTTTATAACGTACCATAAGCCTCTGCCGTGACTTAGTTTGAGAAAAGTGATTGGTATAAAAATGGAACATAAAGAAATAAATTTATAATAATAATAATAATAATAATAATAATAATAATAATAATAATAATAATAATAATAATAATAATAATAATAATATTGAAGATAATGGCTGCCTCAGTGGCGTTAATTATATAAAACACCTTTCTGTAAATTTACTTGTCTCAACAGTACTGCAATTTGGCAGTAAATTTTATTCCCATTATTAAAGAGGACATATATTCATCATTAAATGAATTAATTCTTCACCCCAAAGAGTAAATCTGAACTGAGGTTTAGGTATGTAGATCAGGGTGGTTCCAAGGTTCTGTGACCAGTCTTTTTTCGTTGTTTTCAGGGATGAAGTCAAGTTGCAACGCGTTTAAGCAACAAAGTACAGTACACTTAGGTTCAAAAGTCCACAACATTCAAGGGACATCGTTCATCAAAGGTCTTTAGTGTTACAACCACAAAAAAAAAAAAAAAAAAAAAAAAAAAAAAAAAAAAAAAAAAAAAAAAAAAAAAAAAAAAAAAAAAGTTCTTCTTACTACTTCTAGGAAGATAGACAGAACCTTGACAAACCTCAGTGAACACTTAAAAATATTTCAAATCAAGTTGCCATATTTACTGGTGTGGTATCATATCCACAACAAATACACAACACTGCCTAAGTTTAATTTGATAACTGTTTATGTGTTGGTAAATATTGCTGACCTATATCATGATTACCTGATTTGCAGTAGCAGTATCAGTAGTAGTAGAAAGAACAAGTTATTGTTAAGAGAAGGGTTGATTAGCCATGAAAATTGTGTAGAATTTACATGACAGATAATCAATGATTGATACAATAAATACTGGTCAAGGCATAGCACTTTGAATAACATCAGAGTTTAGTTAATCGAGTAAAAAATTAGTTGTATTGCGGTAAATGTGGCCACTATTATTTTCTAGCGAAGCGTTTGATTAATTTGCTTTATTGATAATTCATAAAAAAAAAACCGTTTCTTATTCCTGAACGATGTAATTTTCGGAATTTTTCTCATGAAAGTAGGAAAAACTAATTTCCCCAAAATATATTCTCTAAGTTTCCGGAAAAATAGAAGCTCTGATGGCATAAGCACAAAATGTTTCTCTACGCTAATACCCGGCCTATAAGTTATAAATAATTATATAATTACCCCTAGCTTTATCTTAATAAAACATTATAGGTTGGAGATCAAGCTGATTTCTTATCAATTTCTTGAAACAACATTCTCATAATATTGAATTCAAATAGCTACAATCTCCATGACAAAGTTAATCATTTATTTCATTTGTCCACTAGACATCCTCGCCAATTTTTAAACTGAATGGCATCCTGCCTCACTGCGTCTTATACCATTAATATTCGTCCATAGCTTTTGACTTTATCTATAGAAAAAAAAATCTCTCCCGAGTGGTAGCATGTAACACTTGATCATCAAACCTGGAACTATTTGAAATGTTTGTAAAGCCAAGACAAGATATTCATTAGCTGGCCTTTTGAACACTGTATTTGACTGAGATCTATTTTTATACAATTTCTATCATATTGCTTTATAATCATTCCAGTTAACAAAAATATCTTGGTTGACTTTATCACAAACTGGCAAATTATCCCGCAGAACACTTTTGTAATGGTCATAATAACTGGATAACTCAAGGTATGTGGAGGACTGCCCACCATAATTATCTCCGGTAACCAAGTAGTAAATTTCGAGCCGGGCAAATATTGGTATAAGGATCCTTACTAATAATACATCCAAACGCTCAAAAGACAATTACTCACCAATTAAAGCTATTTATTTTCCAAAATCACTGATCACCTGGATTAGCATTCAAATCCAACAAAATAATCCCGTTATCGATAGTCGGTTATCAATATCTATAGTTTTTTTATTGGTCAGTGGCTACTTTCCTTTTGGTAAGGGTAGAAGAAACTCTTTAGCTATGGTAAGCAGCTCTTCTAGCAGAAGGACACTCCAAAATCAAATCAATGTTCTCTAATCTTGGGTAATGCCATAGCATCTGTACCATGGTCTTCCACTGTCTTAGGTTAGAGTTCTCTTGCTTGAGGGTACACTTGGGCACACTATTCCATATTATTTCTCTTCCTTTAATTTTTTATTTTTTTTTATAATTAAATATGAAAAATTTATTCTAATGTTGTTACTATACTTAAAATATTTCATTCTAAATACTAATTACTCCTCTTGTTTATTTATTTCTTTATTTTCATTCCTCACTTGGCTATTTTCCCTGTTAGAGCCCTTGGGCTTATAGAATCTTGCTTTTCCAAGTAGGGTTGTAGCTTAGCAAATAATAATAATAATAATAATAATAATAATAATAATAATAATAATAATAATAATAGGACCTTAGGAATTATAAAGCAAATGAAAGCTATTACGATAAAGATTGAATTAGCAACGTAAAAAATATTCTCCTATATACATTTAAAATTTTAGTTCAAATGTCAATGTTCACTGTTCTTGGCCACAAACACAGGTAATAAGACGGCAAAGGGAATAGAAAAGATAAAATTATGAAGAATGGACAAGTGGCTTATAATCAAAAGACTGTGATGGAGAATCATCTTGGATCTCAATGACTTACGAAATATTTCACACCAAAGTACCCTTATGTATTTAAAAAAAATGGGGATTTTTTTTTTTTTTAAGCGTAATACATTTATTTGTATTAGAAACATTACAATTTCCAGCAAAAACTTCTTTTGATGTGCACGAAAGTCTAAAGATTAATCTATATGGTGGAGCAATTAATATATTAATTACATTTCTCTCTCTCTCTCTCTCTCTCTCTCTCTCTCTCTCTCTCTCTCTCTCTCTCTCTCTCTCTCTCTCTCTCTCTCTCTCCCTGACTTCTTGTCTCTATTTATATGGACACACAGGTCTCATTCCGTGCGTTCAATTCTCATTGGCTGGGAATGCCTCACGGGCGAAGGTAGTAGGTGTGTCTGGAGGCAGCTCTAAGTTGATCGATCTGAAATGTGTCATGTGTTTGAGGTTCCAGGTTAGTGGACCCATGTACCAGCTCGTGAAAAGGCTTAACTCCCTTCTCTCTCTCCATGCAGTTATAATACACAGTATACTCCTCTGCTGAATTCCTCAAAACCATTAGAGGCTCCAAAAGCGATGGTGTCATCTCTTGACACACCAGCTACAGCTCACCTCAACGCCCTGTAATATGCCCTCCGTACACTCCTAGAGATATGCATAAAGAATGGCCCCTTTCACGACACTAATGGGACATACATATAACAAAATGGCGGTGTCACCATGAGATCACCGCTGGGAATAATTTTCTTGAATGTCTACACAGTAGTAGATGAAGATGGTACCTTCGTTAAAGCTACTTCTTCTGAGATATCAAGGAACTCGTCTGCATTTTACACTGGAATACAGCAATAAAGGACAGCTTCCCTTCCTGGATGTTCTAGTTGAAGCCACTGAAACTGCTGTTCCATAATATGTCCGTCTACAAGAAACCAGTGGACCTTGGACTTTGCGTCAATAATTCAAACGAATGCCCCACCAGATACAAGGCCCCCACCATCTAGTCCAGTGTTACTCAACCAGGGGGGCATGCCCCCCTAGGGGGGCGCAAGAGGATTCAAAGGGGGGCGTGAGCCTCAGGAGAATAATGCAGCTATAAATGAAAAAAAAAAAATAAGTTGTGTTATTTTAGACTAGATCAGTTAAATAAAAAAGACATTATAGTAAATAATAATAATAATAATAATAATAATAATAATAATAATAATAATGGTAAAAGTTTTATATAATAAAGTAATATCATCGTTACTAATTCATGCTTTCTCCTTCCACGTAGGCTACCGTAGAGTACATTGCCTGTCGTGGACGTGTATAATACGTGTCCCTTACTGGTGAGCTATGAGATCCGTTTCTCACACCCAGTCCCACCGTACACACTATCAACACAGTCCCTATCAACACTCCCAGTTTACCACACATGTCCGAAAGTATTTGAACATTTCTTCCTTGCCGTTTCTACAGGCGAAATTGTTGAGGTACATTATCTCAATTTCTTATCGACCCATTAACATTGTCAGGTTTGTGAGAATGTGAATGAAAGAAATGGGGAGAGATATATTCTGGGGATTAATTTATTTTCCTATCAATTATTTTTGACTAGTTTTGTTTTCCCTGTGTCGTTGATGGGCTGCCCTGCATTGGTGGGGTTATTGTCCTTTATTTGAAAAAAAAAATATATCAGTTTCTATGTTTATCAATATACCGAAATATGTTGAGAGACCGTTGCTAAGATTACTGCAAAATTTTGAAGATGTATATTTTGTTTTATTTATTTTTCCTTCATATTGTAAAAATCATAAGTTAATGGTCTCAAATTTTACTATTTGCAAAAGAAGATGTACTAATAAACACCACTTCATGATTATCTCAACCATATGATCAGTGACCGAGTCAGAGAGGTAGAGTCAGCGAGTAGGGCTGTATTAGAGAGAGAGAGAGAGAGAGAGAGATTCATGTGTGTTTATATATATATATATATATATATATATATATATATATATATATATATATATATATATATATATATATATATATATATATATATATATAGGGCTGTATGAGAGAGAGAGAGAGAGAGAGAGAGAGAGATTCGTGTATATATATATATTTATATATATATATATATATATATATATATATATATATATATATATATATATATATATATATAAAATTTAGTTATAAATGTTTGTATATCTCTCTCTCTCTCTCTCTCTCTCTCTCTCTCTCTCTCTCTCTCTCTCTCTCTCTCTCTCTCTCTCTCTCTCTCTCTCTCTCTCTCTATATATATATATATATATATATATATATATATATATATATATATATATATATATATATATATATATATATATATATTATTTCCTCTCCTTTTTTCCTTCTTCTTTTCCTTCAAGGTTAATTTAACGTCCAAGGCTGGATGTATTTCTTATATTGTCTCAATTTTCTGCCAATCTCGTGTTTAGCCTCAAAATTTTCAACAAATTTTGGATATATCTTTCTCCCTCTTTCTCTGTCCTCGCTTATTGATCATGTAGCTGTGATAATCATACTGTGGTGGTTATCATCAAGAGGTGAAAAATACCTTAATTTACAAATGCATATTATCTTGATCGCAGATACGTTTTGCCAGTTTCACTCCAACTACGTTGCAATGAGTGCCAAGAAGCGGAAGTATAATGAAGATTATATTCGTTTTGGATTTGTGTCCCTCCGAAAGGGTGACACAGAGGTCCCACAGTGCGTGATATGTTACAAGACTCTGAGCAATGATGGAATGCGACCCTCACGCTTGGAACGCCACCTGCAAACAGCACATCCTGGTCTAGTTGACAAGCCAAAGGCATTCTTTGAAACAAAAAAACACACCTTGAAGCAAGAGAGACAGCGGGGTATTTCGACAACAATCATCAAAGGTTGTTGAGGCTTCTTATGAAATTTCCATGTTGATTGCAAAGAGCAAGAAGAGCCATAACATTGGAGAGACTCTCATAAAGCCAAGTATACTATGTGCAGCTCAACTCATTTTTGGTAAAGATAGTGCAAATAAGCTTTCCCAAATTTCCCTGTCAAACGATACAGTCCAGAGAAGGATCCATGAACTGTCTCAAGATATCAAAGAACAAACACTCGAACTAGTAAGAGCCTCGCCTGTTTTTGCAATCCAGTGTGATGAAACGACCGATATCGCTCAGTGTGCTCAGTTCTTGATGTATGCTCGTTTTGTGTCAGGCAACAATATAAAGGAGGAAATTTTGTTTTGTTGCCCCATGGAAAGTTGTACAACAGCAGAAGCCATTTTTAAAGTTACATCAGACTTTTTTAAGGAAAATAAACTTTCTTGGGACTCACTAATAGGGGTGTGTACTGATGGAGCCCCAGCCATGGTTGGCCTGCGTTCTGGGTTCATCACAAAGGTGAAAGAAAAAAATCCTTCTGTAATAAGTACACACTGCATAATTCACCGTGAATCTTTAGCATCCAGAACTTTGCCTGATGAAATGAGGGATGTTCTAAACGTGGCTATAAAGGTAGTAAATTTCATCAAATCTGGAGCCTTAAACAGTCGTCTCTTCAAATTATTGTGTAAGGATATGGATTCTGAACATGAAGTCCTGCTTTTTCACACAAACATACGATGGTTATCAAAAGGAAACATGCTTGAAAGGCTTTATGAGCTACGAGAAGAAGTAATAATATTTCTAGATTCACAGCAGAAGGCAGCCCTTCGTGACAAATTCAAGTCTGACAGCTTTCAGATAATTCTAGCTTACTTGGTGGATATTTTTGAATCTTTGAATGCAGTGAACCTTAAACTACAAGGGAAAAATATCCACATCATCTCTCACCACGACACCATTCGAACTTTCATGGCCAAACTCGACCTCTGGAAATGTCGAATTCAGCAGGGAAATGCAGCCAGTTTTAGGAACTTAGATTCTGGGCTCGCTCATGGTAACCTTGACCCTGAGTTAAAGATCCTTATAATCACTCATCTAGGCAGCTTGAAAGCAGAATTCACGAAATACTTTCCAGACATAGATGACATGCGTGAATCTTGGAAATTCATTAGGAATCCTTTTCAGTGTGAATTCGCTAATGTTGCTGAGGAAATTCAAGAGGAGTTTCTTGAGTTAAAGTTCAATTCCACAGCTAAGGATGAATTCAACGATTTGGATTTGGAGACATTCTGGATTAAATACCATTCTGTGTACCCTCTGATCTCACATTATTATTATTATTATTATTAAATGCTAAGCTACAACCCTAGTTGGAAAAGCAGGATGCTATAAGCCCAGGGGCCCCAACAGGGAAAGTAGCCCAGTGAGGAAAGGAAATAAGGAAATAAGGAAAAATATATTTTAGGAATAGTAACAATATTCAAATAAATATTTCCTATTTAAACTATAAAAACTTTAAGAGAACAAGAGGAAGAGGAACTAGATAGAAAAGTGTGCCTGAGTGTACCCTCAAGCAAGAGAACTCTACCCCAAGGCAGTGTAAGACCATGGTACAGAGGCTATGGCACTACCCAAGAATAGAGAACAATGGTTTGATTTTGGAGTGTCCTTCTCCTAGAAGAGCTGCTTACCATAGCTAAAGAGTCTCTTCTACCCTTACCAAGAGGAAAGTAGCCACTGAACAATTACAGTGCAGTAGTTAACCCCTTGGGTGAAGAAGAATTGTCTAGTAATCACAGTGTTGTCAGGTGTATGAGGACAGAGGAGAATCTGTAAAGGATAGGCCAGACTATTCTGTGTCTGTGTAGGCAAAGGGAAAGAGCCGTAACCAGAGAGAAGGGTCCTATGTAGTACTGTCTGGCCAGTCAAAGGACCCCATAACTCTCTAGCGGTAGTATCTCAACGGGCGGCTGGTGCCCAGGACAACCTACTACCTACATCAGGCTCTTCAGGTTCTAACAATGTTTGGATCAACGTACCTGTGTGAAACTGCATTTTCTACGCTCACTGCTATAAAAACAAAATACAGAAACCGCCTGGATGTGGAAGATGATTTACGTTGTGCACTCTCTAACATTAAACCTCGTATTCAAGATCTGGTATCCAAGAAGCAGTGTCAGGTATCTCACTAAATAAGTTAAGCAAGTTGTCCTGTAGAAGTGAAAATGTCAATTATCTCACTTTATTTCCTACTTAGTAAATTGACTATACAACCCATAAGGCTTTTTTTATTCCTTTTCATATAAAATCTGCAAGTGAAATTTATCTTTATATGCAAGGGGGGGGGGGGGGCGTGGCGATAAAAAAATTATTGTGGAGGGGGCATGGTAGTAAAAGGTTGAGAACCACTGATCTAGTCCTTCCAGAAGAGGGCTTTCTCTGAATGTTCCTCTCGTAAGGCTACCCATGAGGTTCTATGTCTTATACCACAGGTTCTTGTAAACAGACCGGTCTATCGAGAGATCAAGAAAGCCTTTGACACCATAATTACCAGCGAGACGAAAAAGCCATTAAGAACATCGCACAGAACAACATCCTTATACACGATAACATGGTACTTAATTCCATGATGTATTATCAAAATGCCGGCTCCCCCCCCCCCAAAAAAAAAAAAAAAAAAAAAAAAAAAACCAAGATCTTGATAATTTTCCGAAAAAAAAAAATGAAAAATATCAAAATCATCGGCAGTGCCAACACTGGCAGGGTGCTATTGATCCATACGGATAAACCTATCCTCAGCACAAAGCAGTAATTTTTTTTACTACCTAAAAAAAAAAAAATAATAATAATAATAATAAACACCACCAATGAGCCGAACGGCAGCTTGTCTGGAAAGGAGCACCTCCCAGCATCTAGCTTGACCAATCAGAAAGCAGAACCCTCTAATCAGGAATCTCACACATGTCACGCCCATGTGACCCGATCACCTGGCTCATCACTCGGCCTAGAGCTCACCTCCGGACACAGCTAATACCTTTACCCACTTTGTATTCTCAGCCAATGAGAATTTAACACCCAGAATGAGATCTACCCGGATCCTTATGAATAGAACGACGACTTATTCATTTTTCACTTTAACTTCAAGACTGATGATGAGCAGATGTACCTTGTTTCTTGAAACTCGTTATAACTTGACCTCATCCCCCAAAAAAACAATGAAGAAAGGTCGATCACCAAACCATGGAACGGCCATGGACTTTGTACATAAACTTATCTTCAAATGTGTTCCCTAAAAGTAATGAATTAACTCATTTAGTGATGAATATATATCATCGCTAAGAATGAGAATAGCAGAGTTACAGGGAAAATGCAGTGCAGTTAAGAAGGCGACTAGATTAATAGAAAAAATGTCGTCTAAAATTAACGCAACCGAGACAACCATTATCTTTAATCAAACTTGTATAAGAGTAAGTCTCCTACCAAATTATTATTATTATTATTATTATTATTATTATTATTATTAGTAGTAGTAGTAGTAGTAGTAGTAGTAGTAGTAGTAGCAGTAGTAGTAGTAGTAGTATTTTTATTATTACTACCATCGCCAACTTTGCTGTGAAGGTTATGTTGTGATAGAAGTGTATTTAAATTATGTATATCTGTCTGTGTGCTTGATATTTGCATAACTCAAAATCTATTTTACCGAATCTCATGAAATTTGGTGGGACTATTAACAATTGTACAAAGTCGATTTGATTAAAGTGTGATAGTGATTGAATCAACGCTTAAAGCTAAGGTTACAGAAAGGTAAAAAGTTTCTTTTTAGTATATTGTGGTAAATTTTTGCCTGATATGCACGGAACTTGTACCGAAATGTGCATAATTCAATTTCTATTTTGTGATTTTGGAGTGATCAGGACAAAAGCAAAGGCCATAGTCATAATAAGATTGGAAATGAATTTTTGCTATACCATACTCAATTTTATCCAATTTGCATGAAACTAAGGCCATAATGGGTTTATGGTAGGGGATACCATCCACATCGGCTCATTGCTTAGTATAAACGCGCTTGAATGGTTCTGTCTAAATTTCTCCGAGGATCATTTTGGGCTCCAATTAACATATAAATAAGGTGAAAGCGAAATACGGGTATGAATGTCATGCGCAGGACATTAATATAACTAAGATTAATTATCTGACTGATGAAGATAATTATCAAGTTTGGAATTGCCTT
>NC_090733.1:22982179-23002179 GCF_036898095.1 Palaemon carinicauda | reverse complement strand
TTTGAAATGATTTCGTGATCGTCAGACCAAACTCTGGTTGTCACATCCACCGGAAAACTTCCTTCCAATTAACAAACTACTGACGACATTTTTTGATACCTTTCAGAGATGTCCTAATTAATCCAATCTAAACTCTATTGCCTTTAATAATGTATCTCGCATGTCAAGAACGTACTACAGTATTTCTTTTTTTTCCAGTTAGAATCTCTTCTGCCACCCCCACCCCCCAAAAAAATAAAAAAATTAAGGAATCAATTGTTTTTTATACTTAATTTCAAAATACAATTTTACCTTTGCTTAATAAACAGTTTTCTAAATGACATTGTGAAAATTCCTGATATATTATAATTTGCTTTTTCAGAATTATATGCAAATTTTGAAAACTTTCAGGAAAAGTCTAAGCTTAATAAGGATTTGTAAATCTATAATATTAATTTTGACCAATAGATGATATGCATTTTCCAGCAATGCTACGAGATTCTTTTCAATGTTGTTGCAAATTACATTTGACTAAATATTGGGATGTTCAGCAATGAGAAAAAAGCTTTGCTTTTAATTAACCGTATTTCATTTCAATAGCAAAGAGAATTTAAGGAAAAGGTTTATTAAGACACAGAATATAATCCATGGTAAAAAGAAAAGGCCTAAAAAAAAAAAAAATTTAATCTACGACCTTAATCACAATATAGTGTAGGCTACATTATGAATTATGAAGGATCTAGAAACGTTGTTTGAATTGGAAAAATTAATATAAATTCTTGTTTCTCGTTAATAAAAGTTATATACCGTTAGATAAGATTACTAACGTTAATGAATGACCTGATAATTTCATATTCTATTTAAATTACAATATTTCAAATAATAAATAAACTTCTATAACTGTAGGAATTCATTCGGTCAACTTCATTAGAATGAAACATAGCCATTCTTATCATAGTTTGTTATGCCCATGTCAAATTCTTTTTTCTTTTAATATGTTGTTAGAATATCCTCTACTCAAGTTCTCTCTTGCTCTAATTGTTTATCCCATTATTTTTCTTTCCATAGCTCTCTGAGTTGTAAATAGCTTATGTTCTAAACCTTTATTAAGGCTTCATGTTTCTGATATATAAGTTAATCCTGATATGACCATCTGATTAAATACTTTTCTTTTTAGACAAATTGGCATTTTACTTTTCATAATCTCATTTTGTTTACCAATGCTTCTCCTTCTTTTAATTTCGGTCTCATCTTCTGTCTGTACTAGGTATGCATATATAAGAACGATTACTGTTTCTGGATATTCCCATACTAGATTATTAACTTGAACCCCTGAATATGAAAAGAACATATCGATAAAGGTAATGCGTCAATCAATGTTCAATTCATAATACCACTCAACTTGACGGGCAATAACACATATAAGGAAATGCAACATAGATAAAATAAAAGGTTGATTAGCCTTCGCCAATGTACGAGGTGAATGCCTTCGTTTATGTAAGAAATTTATTCCTTTTCACTGAAGGGTTTTCAGCTAAACGCACCAAGGAACACACAATATGAAATGCTTCCCTTTGAAGAGGTTCAGGTGAGATTTCCATATGCAAAATAGTCAGGCGTTACAAATAACTAATAAAATGGTAATATCCTTTGAAATTCGGTAGAATTTTGCAAGCATAATTAGCTACATTTGTTTGTGAAAATTATTTGACGGCTAAACGGCTTTCACTATAACATTTATACCTTCGTCATCTGTGATAATATTCAAACTTGAGGTGAAAATACATTCTCTATGAGGATCTGTCATTATATCTATTTGTTCACCAAGGACCCACCACTTCATAAATAGAAAGTTCCTAATTTACGAACATTCATCAAGTTATCCTCATAACTTACGACAATAATATTTTTAAAATAAATTATAAACCTTAATTTGATCAAGTGTTGTATATATATATATATATATATATATATATATATATATATATATATATATATATATATATATATATATATATTTATATTTATATATATAGATATATATATATATATATATATATATATATATATATATATATATGTATATGTATATATATATATATATATATATATATATATATATATATATATATATATATATATATATATATAAATATATATATATATATATGAATAAATACATATATATATATATATATATATATATATATATATATATATATATATATTTATATCTATATATGTCAATATATATATATATATATATATATATATATATATATATATATATACATATATATTTATATCTATATATATCAATATATATATATACATATATATATATATATATATATATATATATATATATATATATGCGGTATATATTTTACACATATGCGTATATACATATACATATATATGTTACAGGCAAACTGTGTTACCAGGCATTTCGTGAAATGCCTAAATATTTTAGGCATTTCGTGAAATGACTGATTCACTTAGGGATTTCGCGAAATGACAAAAATTTCCAGGCATTGCGCGAAATGACTGGTTTTAGAGCCCAGGGGTTTCGTGAAATGCCTGGTTCATAATATTCCTAGGGTGTTTTAGTAGCTAAAATTCTGTAATAACATATTTTTTAAAACCATACATTGTTCCTTCTTTCATTAAATGTACAAATGGACAGAAGGGCCTTTCTTCAGTGCTCCACGAAGAGATACTTGCTGTTCTTGGTTGATTTCCTCAACAATCGTTGGGGACACAAGTTGAATTCAAACCTTATGAATTTAATCCTTAGTATCACCGCCTTTACCAGAATAGTGTATAGGTCATTTTCATTTCCTTCCATGTTGATTCCTAGACGATCTTTTGGATCCTCTCTTCCCCAGTCAACTTGTGGAGATGGAACAACGACATTGTCCCCTATTTCCCCAGCTTTTAAGTCGATCTTATTCATTTGACCGTGCGTTCTGCTTGGCACACTTGACCCTTTCTGGTCCTCTTGCAGTTCTTGGAAATTTTTTGTTGTCTTCATGCAATATACGGTGCTGAACTAAGTGGACCTGGGGTGGAAAGGTGAATATGGTGACTGGATCATCAAGGGACTATGATGGCTGCGTTGTGATGATGACTGGCTCAGAGGCCTCGAGTGGCTTGTCAGTTGGATCAGTAGGAAGCTGGGCTCCTAGTGCTGCAAGATCATCTTCTGTCTCTAAGCGGTCAATGAACTCCTGAAGCAAACTAGTGGAAGAGAGTCCATCTTTTGGAATCTCTCCAAGGAAAGTAGAATAGGGAGTACTCTTGATCCCTGAATGGTATGAGGAGTTCTTCTGGTTCTGAACAAAACGAAGGCCTAGGGGCCAATCTTGGGTGTTGTTGTCAGAGAGAGAAGCAGTCAGCATGTCTTTGATGTTTGAGTTGGACTGTTCAACTGAACCTTGACTCTGTGCCTCTCTAGGGGCTTCCCATGCACAAGATACAGCCAGAGATCCTTCATCTCTCGAACCCCATAGGAAGTGAACTCAGATCTGTTATCTGATTGTAGAATGCATTGATCACCAATCAATAAGAAGACACTCAAAAGCTGGAAAGCAACCTCAGCTACTCTCTTGGATGTGAGTGAGCGTAAGATGACAGACTTGGTCATATGGCATTGGTACAACATAAATCACTTGTGTTGGGTCTTGTGGAGATGACTGCATGTCAATTAAATCGACTTGGCAGTGAGAATTTAAATCCTAAGTAAGTGCCGAACCACAACTCCCTTTGTCTTGGTAATGCAGTAGGACTTGAACAGTCGACAGCCTCCGTTGTGATGTTTGCATATTTAGAGTATGATATAAGTTTTAGTTAAATCTACATCCCAAATTTTTTCAAACTATAATCTAAAACTGCTTTTATTGATCAAGGTACTGACTTGTTGAATTGCCTGTTCATATGGCTAAAAGAAATCAAAATGAGTGAATTACCTTCTCACATGGTTAAAAGAAATCAAAGAAAGGGGCCATTTAAAACAAACCTGAATTAACTTCTCAGGTAGTTAAATTTAACTGGGTGCAATTTATATGGAAAGGAAATATATGAAAATTATATGGAAATGTTTACCAGATATTCATATATCAATACTAATTATAACATATATATTCATAACCAACTTTCAGTGTATAAGAATCCGTGTCAACACCCATATATACTTAATACAACATAAAAGTGGTATTTGCAAACAAATACCAGAGTTACACAGTTTGCCTGAATTCTATTAGGCAAAGTGTGTAATAAGAACTACTAAATTTCGGTCCTTTCGCGTAATGCCTAGAAATTTTAGTCATTTCTCGAAATCCCAAAGTGAATCAGTCATTTCACGAAATACCTGAAATTTCTAGGCATTTCGTGAAATGGCTGGTTACACAGTTTGCCTGTAACATACTGTATATTTACACACACACACACACACACACACACACACACACACACACACATATATATATATATATATATATATATATATATATATATATATATATATATATATATATATATATATATATATATATCACTAAAACTCGTGTGATTTCAATCAATATAAATACCAACCACAATAGTATTCATTACCCAATTCTATCTTGGGAATATATATTCACTGGATATATATAATATTTTCATTTGATTGAATACTGAATGCGGTACTATAAATCGTAATAGAAATAAATCATGATGATCCGTAAATTACAGGAAAATGATATTTACGTTTGGTATCAATCTTTCAGGGTCTACGCTAGATCTCACCAGTTGTCTCTATCTTTCGCTCTTATATTATTACTTTTCCTTTCATCATATCCTACTTCACGTTTTTTGGTCCTCAGATATGTAGGCCTGGATCTCCCAACTCATTTAGTGCCTTGTAGAGCCAAGTTGAAAGCTTAGTGCTCTAATCTCTCTTAGGGAGTGCAAAGAGCATGACCAAACTTTTTCTATCTGATCTTCACAATGATTTCATCCACTTATGGCACTCGAATAATCTCTCTCATAGTTTCATTTCTAATACTGTCCTGCTATTTAACTCCCAATATTCTTCTGAGGGTTTTTTTCTCAAATCTAAAAAATCGGTTCGATAATTTTTCATTGTCATATCATGATTCATATACTTAAAGTAACACATATCTCACTAGACTGCTATATTTTTATAAGTAATTTCAGGCGATTTGATTTCTAGATTCTACTAAACCTACCAATTTTCTATTTTTTTTTCAATCTCTAAAGAAACTTCAGTTCTAAAAACCATTTATTAGTGATCATAGTTCTTAAATATCTAAATGATTCTACCTCACTAATCCTTTCTCCTTCCCCTGATATTCCGTCTTCGATTGCAAATCCCGTTCTCATTGTCATTTTTTCTTCTATTTATCTTGTGCCCAACATCCTGTGATATTTCATGCATTCTGGCAAGCAAGTATTGTAAATCCTGTGGTGTTCTACTGATAAAGACAATATCACGAGAAGACTCTAGGTTAGCTAATTTCTTATTACCAATCCAGTACATCCATTTTCCCCTATCTCCAACTGCTCTACTAATTACAAATTCCACGAGGAGGATAAACAACATAGGTGACAATACATTCCCTTGGAGTACTCTATTGTTCACTGAAAACTCATTTAATAGGATTCCACTAACATTAACTTTGTACTTGCTATACGCATCAACATATTTAATCAAATGTCCATACTTAAAAGGAACTCTATTATAATGCAGGACTCTCAACAAGATTAACAGGTTTGCAAATGTTTTTCTTTTTTTTTTATCTACAAATGCAATCAAAATTGGATTTCTATATTTCATACATGGCTGTAGAACATGTCATAAAATGAAAATGTGGTCTGTACAACTTCGACTTTTTCTAAATACTGGTTGTTCATCTTTCAGCTTTTCACCAGGATATCACTTCAAAATACACATACTTTTCTTATTGTCATGGCAACTTCCATACCTTTGATGCCTTTATAAGTATGGCAATTATTCAGGTCTCTTTTTTTTTTTACCATTTGCACCAACACTCATAGGTCCCATTCGTCAGGTTTTGCCTCTTTCCACCACATTCTACAAAACAATCTTGTAAGTTATTGTGGGAGTCACTTCATTTCGGCCAACATCATCCATGTATGAAGACTAGCAGCCTAAACCCCGCCATACACGCACAGTTTTAACTGACAGGTTGCTGAACTGACAGTCCTGCCAGATATCGAATGTGCCCAATATTCGCTTTTGCCATCCGTTCAACCTCAGTTGACACCCAGCCAGCACCATGGCAACATCTCTTCCTCCCTAACATCTGCCTAACCGGAGTGTTGAGCTGACGTGCAAGAGCTAAAAAACACAAATATATGGTATAAACAATTGTTCTGTGGCAATAAAATTCAATCCACTAAATTTTACCATATAATAAAGTAGTACTAACATGTGGAGTAAGTGTAAAAGTTTATATATATATATATATATATATATATATATATATATATATATATATATATATATATATATATATATATATATATATGTAGTATATGCGTATGTGTATAGATTTAGTTCAATGTTCTGTGGCATATAGAAAAAGGACATAATTGAATAAGTTCTAGGATAAAATGAAGTAGCACTAACATGAGGAGTAGGCCTACAAATAAAAGTTGGTATATATATATATATATATATATATATATATATATATATATATATATATATATATATATATATATATTTATTTATATTGCACACCTCAACCTGAACAGCAATAAACGCTTAAACACAATCAAAATGGCGAGGATGGATCTATTCCAATTTTTTCATTATGTATATCGAGAAAACGTTACTTTAGTTGGCTTTTTTTTATTTGTAATGGCAAGGGCACAAAATTTGTAGGTTATGATCTTGAAACGTCTCGAAAGATAAACCTACAGTTCGTTTACCCTGAACAGATTTGTGTGCTTATCATAATATTCTTTAGTACTATCTGTATCCTGCTTATGTTCTGATTAATGAAAATATATATTTCAATGTAAATGAATTATTAGTTTGCTATCCTTATCAGCATTTTCATAGATGTCAGAATAACCATTACTTTTTTTAATTTTCCAAAATTATCACCCGTAAACAAGGATAAATTCAGAACAAATAGCTTGAGCTCTCGGGACAAGGCCATTGCTTCAGCGACGAACTCCAAGCAGTCCCATACACGTGCAAACTAGACATCATTTCAAGAGAACGGACCGCTAGATTTTCGTCATTTGCTTCAGTTCATCCGGACCTCTTTCCGACCAGCCTTCAGTTCAAAATTACCACATGCACGCTTAAACTGGCCTGAACAAACCGGTTAAATCTGGTTTCCTCAGTCGACCTGTCAGTTACAACTGTGCGTGTATGGGGGCTTAAAGTATTCCGACAGGATTTATGGATTTGTCAACTGAAAGTAATTTTGGACATCATGGTTGGCTCCGATATTAATTCATCCAGCAGGGAATGGTGGAAACAGAGATTCAATTACGTAATCAATTGATTTTCGCTGTAAAATTGAAGGAATTGATTGTGTATAACTATGTGGGAATATTTGTATTTCCTGGCAGAAAAGCTAAACTTCTTAACACCGAGTTTTTTTTTCTGTTTTTGTGAAAATAATTTTATTCTGTATGTGTACATATACAGGTGTACACATACACGTAAGCATACATTTGCACACACTCACACACACAAACACACACACAAATATATATATATATTTATATATATATATATATATATATATATATATATATATATATATATATATATATATATATATATATATATATATATATATAATAGGGTCAATATATGGAAAATACACCCTCAACCATCAAAAAATTGTAACAAAAGGTTTCTCAACTGATTCTGGTAGGTTTTAATGTACTTTTTAACATGCTAAAAGTTTACCAAACTTTGACCCCCGGAAAATTGTTTTTTTCAAGATGGCGTCCAAGATGGCCGCCGAAACCTTTGAACGATCATAACTCTATAACTATCAACTCAAATTTGATGATCTTGGTGTCTATTCCTAAATTTTTTGGGACAAAGAACGCATTAAGATAATTAAAAAATAATGTTGGCCTATTATGTGTCAATGTTTAGGGGGTAGAGGTGGTATTTTCCATATATTTGATTGAATTTAACTGCATAACTAATTCGCATCTTTCCCTATTTCAGATATGATTCAACAATGAGTGCAAGCAGAGTCAGTCAAACTTCTTGTCTAATCTGCAAGGAGGAGATTGAGGATTTCAGTGCTAACTGGGTTGCAATTCAGTGGAACGGGGTAAAAGGAATAAATGATGCCAGTGTAAAGCGGAAAGACGATCTTGTAGATGAAGCTAGTATGAAAGTGCATAAAAGCTATTGTCAACAGTACATTAATGTTAAAAACATTTAAAGCCATATTGTAAAGAATAGTGCTTCTGAGCCAGGAAATAGAACCACAAGATGCTCGAATGGAGCTTTTGATAGTGCAAAGGACTGCATATTCTGTTTATGTACAATTGTTTTGGACAAAGGACACTTTAGCTGGGTCTGCACGGACAAATTTGTGAAAACAATTTTGGAGGTCTGTGAATCCCGTTCAGATGATTGGGTACTGACTGTAAAGGGCCGCATTGAATACCATTTACAAGATTTACATGCAGCAGATGGCCTTTATCATCATTCATGTAGTAGAAATTTCAGGAACCTCAAGTCAGTGCCTTTTGAATTCCAGCATGCCCCTGATGCCAAGTGCAGAAAGCCAGGTCTTCCTAAAGATGAAGATGAGTATGAAGCATTTCAGAAAATGGATGCTTACCTAGAACTGAACAGTAAGGAACAACTAACTGTGACATCTTCGAGCCTCCTAATGAAAGGTTATCTTTCCAATCCTGATTCTGAACCCTACGACAATTAAAATTTGAAAAAGCATCTTAAAGAGCACTTTAAGGACTCAATTATATTGTCTGAAGGAGAAGGCTTGGACGATATTGTCACTATAGAAGAACAAACATTGCAGATTCTGAGATCATATTACAAAGAAAAGTGTCAGGAAGATGATGAAGAATCCAAAAAACGTGCTTTTATTGGAACTGCCGCCAGATTAATCAAATGTGACATCAAGTCTGAGGTTTCCACTATGAAGAATCAGTAACCAAGTAGTGAGGATTTAAAGCTTAATTCAGCACTTTCATTCATTCCAACTAGTCTGCGAGGAGCACTGGAAACATTGTTCGCTGGGAAAGATACAAGACGAAAGGTTGCTGCAGTTGGTCATGCCATATTTCAGACAGTTCATCCACGAGCTGTCATTGCACCGCTACAAGTGGGACTTGCACAAAGTGGGACTTGCTGTGCAAGTCCATCATCTATATCGTTCAAAGTTCATTGTAGATACCCTTCATGAGATGGGATATTGCTGCTCATATTCAGAAGTGAGGGGATTTGAAAAAATCCAGTAGATTGTGTGGAACCTGATGTTCTAGCTGGAGATGTAGATTTGCAGGAAATGTCTGTTCTTTTTGTCACTGATAATGTTGATCACACTCTTATCACTCTGAATGGCAAATGGACATTTCATGGAATGGGTGTCATTGCCTCTGTCACCCCTGGAAAACAGACGAACCATATCATACCACGAAAACAGATCTCAGAACTGAAATCTGATAAGAAAACAAAGATTCCAGTCTTGGAGTACAGGTTTACAAAGCATGCTTGTCATAGAGAAGTCTTCGAGGACCTACCAAGATTTCTTGACTGTGACAGCTCGTGAGTGAACTGCCTGAATTAAGGCATGACCAACTGCAGCAACCTTGCGTCTTGTGTCTTTCCCAGCGAACAATATTTCCAGTGCTATTTGCAGACTAGTTGAAATGAATGAAAGCGCTGAATCAAGCTTTAAATCTTCACCACTTGGATACTGATCTTTCATAGTGGAAACCTCAGACTTGAGGTCACTTTTGATTAATCTGGCGGCAGTTCCAATAATAGCACGTTTTTGGGATTCTTCATCATCTTCCTGACACTTTCCTTTGTAATATGATCTCAGAATCTGCGATGTTTGTTCTTCTATAGTGACAATATCGTCCAAGCCTTCTCCTTCAGAAAATATAATTGAGTCCTTAAAGTGCTCTTTAAGATGCTTTTTCAAATTTTAATTGTCATAGGGTTCAGAATAAGGATTGGAAAATATAACTTTTCATTGTGAGGCTCAAAAACGCCACAGTTAGTTGTTCCTTACTGTTCAGTTCTAGGTATGCACTTGGCATCAGGGGCATGCTGGAACTCAAAAGGCACTGACTTTAGGTTCCTGAAATTTCTACTACATAAATGATGAAAAAGGCCATCTGCTGCATGAAAATCTTGTAAATGGTATTCAATGCGACCTTTTACAGTCAGTACCCAATCATCTGAACGGGAATCACAGACCTCCAAAATTGTTTCCACAAATTTGTCCGTGCAGACCCAGCTAAAGTGTCCCTTGTTCAAATCAATTGTACATCCACAGAATATGCAGTCTTTTGCACTATCAAAAGCTCAACTTGAGTCTCTTGTGGTATTCTTCCCTGGCTCAGAAGCACTACTTTTCTTTGCAACATGGCTTTTAATGTTTTTAACATTAATGAACTGTTGACGACAGCTTTTATGCACTTTCATACCAGCTTCAACTATAAGATCGTCTTTCCGCTTTACACTGGCATCATTTATTCCATTTAACCCTTTCCGCTGAAATCCTCAATCTCCTCCTTACAGATTAGACAAGAAGCTTGACTGACTGTGCTTGCACTCATTGTTGAATCATATCTGAAATAGAGAAAGATGAGAAGTAGTTATGCAGTTAGATCCAACCAAATATATGGAAAATACCACCTCTACCCCCAAGACATTAGCACGTAATAGGCCAACATCATTTTTTATGATCTTAATGTGTTCTTTGCCCAAAAAAATTTAAGAATAGACACCATGATCATCAAATTTGAGTTGATAGTTATAGAGTTATGATCGTTCAAAGGTTTCGGCGGCCTTCTTGGACGCCATCTTGAAAAAAAACACTTTTCCGGTGGTCATTGTTTGGTAAACTTTTAGTATGTTAAAAAGTACATTAAAACCTACCAGAATCAGTTGAGAAACCTTTTGTTACAATTTTTGGGGGGTTAAACTGTATTTTCCCCTGACTAATATATATATATATATATATATATATATATATATATATATATATATATATATATATATATAATATATATATATATATATATATATATGTATATATATATATATATATATATATATATATATATATATATATATATATATATATATATATATTTGTATGAGTATTTTTGGATATAATCGTCGCTCATATTGATAAAACAAGGAACAACTTCAAAACCAAGCAAAATACTTTAACTTGCATGAGCGTTCATATCCATGTTGCTCATTTTCTCTCTGTTAGTGTTATTCATATTATTATCCTTTCCATACGTCTTTGACTTTTAACTAAATAGCCTATATTCTAAAGTTTTAGTAAGGCTCCAAGTTCCTTATGCATAACTTGATAATGGTAGAACTAACTAATTAATTACTTTTATTTTTAAAGAAATTGTCATTTTACAGTTCATAATAATATTTTGTTTGCCAAATGCTCTCCATCCCATGCTTAACGTTTTTCTTATTTCCGTCTTGTTTCTTGGGAGAAACACTTACTGTCTGTCCTAAGTACAATCTCTAGACATATATCATCAAGTGTTCTAATAAAAATTATTCTATTCCTAGTTTTAATGGGCTTTCATTGTTGAAGAGTTTTGGACAGAATCAGAAGTTTATTTCATAATCTATAAAAGCCATATAAAGTGGATTGTCACACATTGTTGACTTTTCCATTAACTGATTGATGTTATGGATATGGGCTGTTGTTGAACACCCACTTCCAAAGCCGCACTTCTCTCTTGATTGATTAAATTCTACCTATCTTTCTATACGGCCTAATATGATCTTTGTAAATATTTTATATATCACAAAGAGCAAACCTATTGGGTGGCAATGTTTCAAGTCTTCGGTGTCTCCCTTTTTGTGAATTATGATAATGAATTTTTTTCTCAAGCTGTAAGTATAAAGAATGTTTGCTGACATTTGGTGTAAAATTCACCGAATTTTACTGCTATAATTTCTCCTCCATCTATTTCTTTTTCCTTTAATAGTTTTCCTTAATCTTGTTTAAGAACGTTTTCAAATATCTTTTGTGCCGATTCTAACACGAATTTTGTTAAGTTACTCTTAATTTCTTCTTTACTTGCTTCTACTTCATCATGTAGCTAAGAGTACCTATTATGTATTTCTAAACTAAACTCACAAGATATTTCTCTTATTACAACTGTGTTTATTTTCTTTCCGATAATTATTTGTTCTCACTCTTTCATTACATCTAACCATATTCTGTTTTTCACTATTCTATGATGACTTGGGTTTAACTTGTTTTACATTATTACATTATTAACAAAATTAACTTTTTCACAGACAATAAAATCTATTTTATTTTTCGTTTCATAATTTAGGCTTCACCATTGTCCATTTTCTATGTTCCTTTTTATAAAAGGTGTTCATGATTCTACAATTGTTTATTTCAGCAGATTCTACAAGCATGCCTCCTCTTTCATTTCTTTTGCCTACTCAAGATTTACCTACTGCTGATTCTCCTCTCTTCTTTTAACCTTCTTTAGCATTGAAATCCCCCAAAACAAATGTAAATTGATTCGTATATTTTTATATAAATGTTTTCTGAGCTTCATATAAAGTTTCTTTTTCTTCCTCTGTACGGGATGTTAGAGGTTTATACTTCTTATTTAGTTTGCTAATTAATTCTACAATTCTATCACTAGTGCTACACCATTCTTCCATCATCTGCAAAATTTTTATTATTAAGGAAACCCATTCCATTTTCTTTGTTTTCTTAATGTTCTTTCAAGGATAATTCATGGCCCTCTTTTAATTCTACACAAACTATCCAAGTTCTAATTTCCCTCAATCTTATTATATACCAACTTGATTATCTAAGCTCTTCTAGTAACACAGCAAGATCTTCGTCCTTAGATAGGGCCCTTTGTTATAAGGTTCAGTTACCAAAGTTGGGTTTTTATATTCCAGAGATTTTTAGCAATCCCTGCAGTGGACTGGAGCTGCTTGCCGCCTTGCCAGTTGTTACACTGCCGCTAGGTACTGGCGGCCGGGACGGGGTTATGATATACATGTATGGGTTTTGGCCAGTTTCCATCACCATGCTAGCTACTGCGGATTGGTGATGGTGGAAGATTTTGGTCTAGTCGTTCATAGCAAACCAATCTAGTATGAGTGGTACTGACTATTATCGCTTTGCTGATCATTGCGATGCGTAAACCAAGTTCACCTCGTTCAAGTATCCTCACTCGTATGGTGTATGAAATAAGAACAAAATCAAGTAGAATATCGGTGCAAAAATGGAGACCAAATCCATAAATGATATGGCAAACTGACTGTTCTTCACTTTGCATCTATATTAGGAAAAGTATATGTAATAATATTATCAACCACGAAGTAAAATGTAATTATTTAATTTTAATGGTGAAAGTATATTAATACTAATTATATTTTGTTAGATTCTCTTCTCTATCACTTTCTTTAAGCAAAAAAAAAATAGACTTGATTACATATTGATGTAAATAATCATGCAAAACTAATATTCACCGTTGAAATACTAGTTTTTTTTTATCATCAACTAACTACAGATAAGCATCTGAAATAGAACGAAAATAACTATCATTTTGATTATGAATCTGGCAAAAAGTTCAAAGATTTCATAGCTTCAAAATTGAAAAATAAAAATAGGCCTATATTGCTATAAGTCACTTTGCAATGGTCATACGATGCATGAGCAATAGTCACTATCGCTTTAATAGCTATATTGCATAAGGAAGGGCAAAAGATATGATAGTGTCTGTTATTTTGAAACAATTGCAGTTTTCCTTGATAAAAGTATAAAACGAGATAAGAATATCAGAAATACCCTCCTTTAACATTTTTCCCAACCAAAATATTTATTTCTCATAAAAAGATAATTTCAACGGTTAAATTGGAAATATTTCAGTTCCTTATCGTGCTAGGTGGTATGTTTGCCAACGGTTATAAAAACTAAAGAGATGGGAAGCCCCTAGATACTATGAAATAACTACTATGATGATACTGGCCGCAAATAAAGTGGTTCCTAAACTACTAACAAGGTTATTTCTTAGAATGTGGCGTGAAGTGGCAAATCCTGTTGAATGGGAGCTAGGAGTGTTGGTGAAAAATTACCAAAAAAGGAAATCTGACTAAAAGCAATAAATACAGAGGAATCACACTTACGTCAGTTGTCATGAAAATGTATAGTATGCTCATTCTCAAGAGAATTGAGAGAAAGATTGATGAAAAGCTGAGAGATGAACAAGCAGGCTTTAGAAAAGGTAGAAGTTGTACTAATCGTATATTAATTTTAAGACATGTGGTACACAATATGTAGAATATAGAAATCCACTTTTGATGGCATCTGTAGACTATGAAAAAGCCTTAGATAGTGTACACCTGCCCATTTTTTTTTTATTGGAGAGTCCTGCGTTACTATGGAGTTCCTCTTGAATGAGCATATTTGATTAAATCTGTTCATGAGCTTAAGAAGTGCAAAGTTAATGTTAGTGAAGTCCTATCAAATGAATTTCCAGTGAACAATGGAGTACTCCGAGGGAATGTGTTGTCACCTATGTTTTTTATCCTCTTTGGGATTTTGTAATGTATAGAACATTTGGGATGGTGGAGAAGGATTAGACTGGATTGGTAACAGGGAATTAGCTGACCTAGAGTATGCTGATAACGCTGTCCTTATTAAAAGAACACCTGCATATCTGAATGCACAAAATATCGCGTGAGGTTGGACTCAAGATAAATAAAAGAAAGACAGAGGTAATGAGAACGGAATATGCAATAGAGGATGAAATATCATTGGAAGGCGAATCGATTATTGAGGTGGAATCATTTAAATAATTAGGAAGTATGGTTTATAATACAGGATCCATAGAATTTGAGTCTTATGAAATATTGAAAAAGGCGAATCAGGTAATTACTAGATTAAGTATAATCTAGAGATAATATAACCTGAAATTGTATAAAAATTCGTGATATCTATTTATCTATCTATCTATTTATCTATCTATCTATCTATCTATATATATATATATATATATATATATATATATATATATATATATATATATATATATATATATATATATATATATGATTCAACTACCCTATTAGGAAAATTGTTCCATAACTTGGTCAGAGCTGGAATAAAAGTTCTAGAATACTGTTTTGTATTGAGCCTCAGCATGGAGAAGGCCTGACTATTAGAATTAACTGCCTGCCTAGTATTACAAACAGGATGAAATTGTCTACGAAGATCTGAATGTAAAGGATGGTGAGAATTATAAAAAATCTTATGCAACATTCATAATGAACGAATTGAACGACGGTGCCAAAGATTAATATCTGGATCAGGAAAGAGAAATTTAACAGACCGTAAGTTTCTGTCCAACAAATCAAGATAAGAATCAGCAGCTGAAGACTAGAAAGGAGAACAATACTCGAAGCAAGGTAGAATGAAAGAATTAAAACACTTCTTCAAAAATGATTGATAACCAAAAATCTTAAGAAACTTTCTCAATAGGCCAATTTTTTGCGCAATTGAATACTTATCTCTGGTTACCGTTCATTTTCCCTTTGCCTACACACAAACCGAATAGTCTAGGCTATTTTTTACATATTCTCCTCTGTCCTCATACACCTGACAACACTGAGATTACCAAACAATATTTCTTCGCCTATGGGGTTACTGAACTATAATTGTTCAGTGGCCAATTTCCTCTTGGTAAGGGTAGAAGAGACTCTTTAGCTATGGTAAGCAGCTCATCTAGGAGAAGGACACTCCAAAATCAAACCATTGGTCTCTAGTCTTGAGTAGCTCCATAGCCTGTGTACCTCGGTCTTTCACTGTCTTGGGTTAGAGTCAGTGCGCACACTATCTTATTTCTCTTCCTCTTATTATGTTAAATTTTTTATAGTTTATATGGGAGATATTTATTCTAATGCTGTTACTCTCCTAGAAATATTTTTTTCTTTCTTCACTGGGCTATTTTCCCTGTTGGAGCCGCTGGGCTCATATCATTCTGCTTTCCCACCTAGGGTTGTGGCTTAGTAATCAATGGAATACTCATATTAGGCTTTTTATAAATGTGTTACGCATCTACGATTGTCTGTATGAGAGAGAGAGAGAGAGAGAGAGAGAGAGAGAGAGAGAGAGAGAGAGAGAGAGAGAGAGAGAGAGAGAGATTTGTGTGAAGTCTTTTGTCCAAACGATGCTATTTCCTGCTTATAACATCTCATACTTCCCTTTCAAATAGCTTATGCTGTGTGCTACAGCGCTATTCTTTTAAATTGTACTATCGTTTTTTTTCTGTATTTACTTATATAAGCTCTCATACTATGCCACATTAATTTTTCAGAATTGGACTGCCATTAATTCTTCTTTCAACTAATTAACAACTAATTCTTCGCGATAACTTCATGCTTTAATGTCACTTGTATGTAGGATTTGGTTGGTAATAAGAAATCTTGATATTTATATCAAATATATCGGTTAACAAATATTTATCTGAACTTTCCATATAATGATAATCTCGGACATACTTTGATTATCACCAGAGTAAATTTCTTGTTGTTAACGAAAACAAATATGATAAAATGTACAATGAAAATTATCAATGCTGCATCAAATTTATATTTCTTAAACCTAGACATTTTTCATAATTGCTAATATTACAATCCGCCCTCCAATCTTAGCTGAAAAATCACGTTAGATATATATGTAATAATGTTAAGTATGGATGCTCATACATGAAAAAAAAGAAAGATCTAGGACCAAACAATTAAGGAGGGAGGAATAACATTGTTAAATTAATAACCGTATAAATAGCAAAGAGCACCTTTCAGGCTCTCAATGAAGACGTTAGGATTTCATAAATGGATACCCAATAACCCGTTTCTTCTTTTAAAACTCGATATCTGAGGAAAAGTTATAAGTTATAATTGAACCCTTCGCCTCTCAATAGAGTCAGAAGTTGTTCCTTGAAGCCTCATAAAGATAGTTGCTTATTAATGAAAAATATACTATTTATTGTTTACAAAGTTTACTGACTTTGATACTTGAGACTTCTCGGTTTCTCTTGAAGCTTCCAATGGGTTATATTTAGGGCAGAAAATATTCGAATTTTGAATACTGGTTGAATGGGGTATATTACCCAATTTTTCACGGAATCCTCTTAGGTCATCAATTAAGAGATGCATATTCATTCATTTTTCTTTCCAATAAGATTGCGGTAACGGAACGAAATTTAGAACAACTTTAATCGTTTTACAATATAGAAAAAAAGAATAATTTGCTTCGAGATGCAAATGTTTTTAATAGGAAAAAGATAAACGAAAAACGACTTCAGAGAGAGTTAGTGCTGCAGCGATTATAAAATTTTCTTATTTTACTAAGATTCTATATTGCCGTGTCTAGTAATAAGCCAAACCAACTGAATTGAGATTGTTGTGATTTTAATTATTTTTGCATATCCAAGTATCAAAAAATTATCCTAAAATATATAATTCATTTGAAATCATCAATATTAGAGATTTATCGCTTAAAAAAAGTATGAGGCTTATTTTTTTTTTTTTTTTTTTTTTACAAACGCTTATCTCATACAAAGATTTATGAGAATTACTGTAAAAATCTGGGCTAATTTTCGAAAGCTAGATCAGAAAATAGAGATTATATAATCTATAAGATATGGAAGTTGTATTTATGATATAATCATCGTCTCAATAGAAATAATCCTGAGCTTTATTTCCAGCTTAGTATTTAGTAATTATTGAAAATATCATTGAATACGATTTCTTTGTATTTTCAACAGTTTGTATAATAAAAGATGGAATAAAGAAAACGCTTTATATTATGAAGAGATTTATTCAAAAAAAAGAAAAAAATTAAAAAAAAATAAATTCTAACGGTAATGAATTTGAATATAATCACTATTCAAAACACGTAACATTTTATCTAGTTCAGGAAAATATACAAGATGAGAAAAAAATTAAAGTATCAGTGTCGGAACATTACATAGTAGCAATATGATATAAGTTTTCTATTTTTATTATAAACGTTAATAGGTGGATCACGATTGGCAGAGGAGCAGGAAATGTACAATGTCCTAGCAGGAAAATGCCCTAGACACTAACCATAAACAGTATATAAATGATCAGCACCTAAGCAAGGACAAGGGAGGGCCAGGCAATGGGGTCTGATGAATCCCGCTAACGGGGATCCATAGCTCACGAGGTTGGTGAGGTTGCAGATACTACAAGAAACCATCGAGCTCAAGCATTACTCAAACCACAGTCCGGCAGATGGTTAGGCAGGGACGTGTGCAGTGGGTACCAAACGAAACAAGATAATACTTCTTTGATTATCATGTTTATTAATCAATAAATAATTTCTTTTTTCATTGATCACTAATCTACAGAAGAAGAAATTAATCACTTTTCCTATCACAAGTTAACTATAGATACCATTTCAGGAAAAGGGAATTAGCAAATCATATGTGCTATACAAAAAGCATAATTCATGAGATAATGCTTTATAAACAATATGCTCGATATTTGGTAAGTTTCTATCTAACCTTGAACTTATTCACAGAATTTTTAGTAACGAAAGGATGCACAAATATAATTACTTCTGATGACTGATCTTTCGTTCTGCCTCCCACCATCGTTGATTTTCCTGAAAATGACAAATTGCAAATCCCCCAAAGATATAATTGTCTCAAGATTTTGATAATGATATATAATTGCAACACATTTTATCAGCCATTGCAAAAGACCATCGAAGAGAAACAATGTGCATAAGGATTATAGAGGTAAAATCATATGCTATAAAAACAAAAACTATTCCAAATACACGGAAATAAGATACATTTGTGTTTTCAGTTGGCCTCTGTTAGCATTATAAATAGCAAAATTAAAAGGGCGTATTATAGGAAGACGTAATAACGTCTTTGGCGAAAACCTTCATTATTTCTAAAGCAGGAAGGAAAATAATAATCCATTTATTTACAAAGAAATAGTGAATGTATGACTGTTTTCCCAGATATAGCAGGCGCAGCACGTACGTGCATTGGAAGGAAACACGTTTACATGTGTTAAGTGCGAATTTAAATATATGTATATACCACCTGAATTTTCTTTATGTTAAAAAATAGACAAACAATGTCTTTTTATACATTCTAAATATACCTTTATATTAATCCTTGAATCATTCCCATTAAATAATGACAGAAATATTTCTAAGTACTTATAGGGAAGGCAATAACATGTTTTATATAAAATTCCAGGAACACCTGTTCCCTCTAATTTCCTTTGCATCCATAAAAAAAAAAATGCATGGAGCCCCACAATCAAAACATCCCTAATTACGGTTTATACGTATAAATGAAATTTTTTTCAACCTTTTCATCCTCTAGTATTCTGTATTCAAAACAGAAAGATCTTTTGCATAAAAAAAAAAAAAAAAAAAAAAAAAAAAAAAAAAAAAAAACCTTCATTTCTTTCGAAGTCAAGGTGATTAACGGTCAACCTGGGAAGTTGCTGATAAAATCTTACAATCGGAATACTTACAGTATATTTCGCTTAAGTATTGAATTCACATTTTTTTACAAAGTTAGGGCCTGAATTGCTTCACCAGTAATGACTTTGCTAAGCCAAGCATAAACGTTAACAAGGGAGAGAGAGAGAGAGAGAGAGAGAGAGAGAGAGAGAGAGAGAGAGAGAGAGAGAGAGAGAGAGAGAGAGAGAGAGAGAGAGAGAGATTTCATGCTTTCTTTATGAA
>NC_090733.1:22969679-22977179 GCF_036898095.1 Palaemon carinicauda | reverse complement strand
GGGGCGAGCCATTGACCACCTGTTCGAATACTGCACCAATAGCGACGTCGCTGGCATCGGTGGAGAGAAGGAGAGGGTCATGTGTGATGGGAAAAGTGAGAGTAGCAGCTGTTGATAGGGCATTCTTTGCGTAGCAGAAGCCCCCTTCTTGAGGGGGACCCCACTTCAGGTCTTTTGTCTTGCCCTTGAAGGAGGTGTAGAGGGGAGCAAGAGTGGCTGCAATGGCTGGCATAAAAAAGGGATAATAGTAGATCATACCCAAGAATTCCTGCAGTGCTTTGACGGTCGAGGGCGTACGGAAGTTCTGACGGGCTGCTACCTTCTCAGGGAGGGGATGGACTCCTTCAGGAGTGATGCAGTGCCCTAAGAACGACACTTCATTGGCGCCAAAGGTACACTTGTACACTTGTCGTTTCGGACTACAAGGCCATTTTGTTGTAGGCGGTCAACCATGATGCAGGGGTGACGGAGGTGTTCCTCTTTTCAGGAAGAGAACATAAGTATGTCGTCCACATAACATACACAGAAGGGGAGGTCCCCTAAGATGCCAACCATGTGACGTTGAAAAGTGGCCCCAGCATTACGAAGGCCAAAACAGGAGTAATCAAAGGTGTATGTACCGGAGGGAGTGGTGATGGCAGTCTTGGCAATGTCTTCTTGGTTCATAGGCATCTGATAATACCCCTTCAGGAGATCAAGCATGGAGAAAACGTTTGCTTTGTGCAGGTAGGAGGTTACATCGGCAATGTTTGGGAGGGGGTAGTGATCCGGTTCTGTTTGCATGTTCAGGCGCCTGTAATCCTCACACGGATGGAGGGAGCGATCTTTCTTTAGGACAATGTGTAAGGGTGATGACCATGGGCTGGAGGCCTTTTGACAAAGGTCCATTTCTTCCCTTTTGGTGAATGTCTATTTGGTGGCTGCGAATTGGTCCAGTGCCAGACATCTGAATTTGGGGAAGACTGGGGGTCCTGTCGTCTTGATATGGTGATAAATACCATGTTTGGCAGGAGCTGTGGGCGTTTGGCAAAGTTCTGGACTGAAGACTTCCGGGTATGACGCAAAGAGGTGGGCATAGGCATCTGTGGGTGCACTGATGTGGAGAGCGAGGTTGGAGGGGGCGGGTTGAAGAGGTGTCGACAAGTACGAGTCTGAGTTGGCCAATCGTCGGTAGGCAACATCGACAAGAAGATGGAAATGAGAGAGAAAATCCGCACCGAGGATTGGCAATGTGACGTCAGCAACGAGAAACTTCCAATTAAATTGGCCTCTCACAAACGAAAATGTGAGATTCTCGTAACCATAGGTGGGCATCACAGATCTGATGGTCACTACCAGGCGGTCGTCAACAGACTTAGACAGACTACGTCGTGTCCTGAAGAGTTCCCTTGGCAAAAGAGACCGACAAGCACCCATGTCTACCAAAAATCCCACGCCCGTTCCTGCATCATGTAGAAAGAAAATATTAGAGACACGGGAGGCCACCGCCACGAACGATGGCCTACTTACAGGTTTTTTGGCCACTGAAAATCCTTAGCATATTTCTTCACGACAGCTCCGAATCTGGAATGGTAGTAGCAAAACTGTGGCCGATGGGCGGCAGTAAGTGGCTGTAGAAGTCGTTGATTAGGGCACAAGCGAATGGTGGGTAACGGGTGGTTTTGTTGCCAATCCGGTACATCACGTGGTAGGCGTGTGTGCCCTATGGCATTCACGTCAGCTTTGGTTGATGTTGAATAGGTGTCCTCTTCATCAGGAGTGGGGGCGTTGATGGACGTCTTGAAGGTCATGAAGTGGCTGTCCATAAGGGCGTCGGCTTTGGTCATCAAGTCCTTTATGGGTAAACTATTGTCATCGGGTATGGCAGCGCGCAAAGGTACAGGTAAACGGCGTACCCAAAGGGCATGAAGTAGGTTCACCTCACGATAGGAGAGCCGTCCGCGGCAGGTTACAGGCTAGCGATACTTTTCATTTCCCTGAGGGCGAGCGAAGCCCTTTGGTCCGCAACGGTTGTTGAGAGAGCTGAAAAGGCTTTGCTATACGGCAGCTGGTGACTGCAAGTACTGCTGCAGAAGGTATGTTTTGAGGACGCCATATGCTATTGGGGTGTCTCCTTGTTCACAAAGCCAGCCGGAGATTTCCAGGAAGGTGTCCTCGGGTATCGCCGCGAGAACGTAATCTGCTTTGGCGGTTGAACGAGTCACGCCCTTGATGTGGAACTGGACTTCTGCGCGCTGTAACCAAGCATACGCCTTTCCGCTGGTGAACGACAAAAGTTTGTGTGGGGCTGCGCCAACTTCCGTGGAGTCCATCATAGTAACAGTGATTGGGGGGAAGGCGGGAGTAGTTAGTCGACCCCCGGGGTCACCAAGGTGACGAGCCAAGAGAGGTTGTGAACCAAAGGTGAGATGAATGCTACTGAATACGTTATTCTAGACACATCAGGTATGTATACGCACTAGGTCCCGGCAAGAAGGTCACAAAATACAAACATGCTATTTCTTGTCCAACCAGCAACAGGTTCTGTTAACAGTTAACAATGAAATAGGCAGCCATGTTAATACAAGTTGCTGTTAGTGCGAGGGGAGAGAGAAGATTTAAAGGACAATATATACAAAAAAGAGAAATGTCGTTACTATGTACGATTGTGTGACACACGAGTGGTACATGGCTCCCCCCCCCCACCATGCCCCCCTAGAAAGGACATACTGTACATGTTAAAGAGGGCACCCTGATCTAGAGAGGCAAACTGTAGGCAGGTCATGTGGCAGAAGTTAAGCAGGTTTTAGACAATCAATGGAGACCCAGTCTTCTTTGCCCCGAATGTTCAGTAGGAATGCTTTCGGATTGCGTCGGATTACAAGGAAAGGACCCCTGTAAGGGGGCATTAACTGTGGCTTGCTAGTTTCGTTGCGTAGGAAGACGCACGTTGAAGAGTGCAAGTCTGTCGGTAAGTGATGCTTCGCTGGGGGCTTTGTAAGTCTGGCGGCATGGTGTAAATTTTCCCACGACGTGACGAGTGGTACAACACTTACAGTATATCGCACGTGGAAAAGTGATTGTAATACCGGCATTCCTGGAAGGAAAGCACAAAGCCGACGAATCAATGAAATAATGGTTATAGATCTTTAATGAGTAGTTTTTGTGTTATAGAACAGACGATAGATTTGGATATCACCGATGATTAATTAAATTCAAAGCAAAAGAGTTGGTCTAGTCAAATTTGCTTTCATTCATAGTCAAATAAAATAAAATATCACATGCTTAACTGCTGATTGTTTATAGACATATATGCACAAATTGGCCTTTCACAATAATCACTAGTAAAGTCATGAAAATTCAGTTTAACTTCATTAATTCTGCAAGTATATGTATCTTACATAGAACACAATGATAATGCATGTATATACGCTTATTATCCACGTAAGTAAAATATACATCTTTTAAACATTTACTGTAGTACTGCTACAAAATAAAATCTTGAAATGTGACAGGACATGGATTTTGGAGGTTACGAATGAATTTTACATATGAGGTCAAGATTGCTCTCTCTCTCTCTCTCTCTCTCTCTCTCTCTCTCTCTCTCTCTCTCTCTCTCTCTCTCTCTCTCTCTCTCTCTCTCTCTCTCTCTATAATATATATATATATATATATATATATATATATATATATATATATATATATATATATATATATATATATATATAAATATATACATGTGTGTGTGTGCGTTTGTATGTGTTTGTTACGGTCATTTTGGAAAATTGGTAATTTTAAAAATACCAAGCCATTATACAAAAAGACCAAATTCATGGTCACTTTGCAAAATGACCTAAATATCTTGATTTTTTGCAAAAGGGCCAAGATTTTGGTCCATTTACAAAATCACCAATATCATCGTTGGTAAGGTTACAAAATGTCTAGTAAGCAAGTAGCTTACCTAACCTAACCTAACCTAACCTAACCTACTTGCTCATTGGACATTTTGTAACCTTACCAACGATGATACTGATGATTTTGTTAATGGACCAATATCTTGGCACTTTTGTTAAATTTCATATGTGTTATGAAAAAAAGATAGAAAATGAAACTATTATGCCGATGTTTATTTAAATAGAGGAAAAGGGAGTAACAAATTAATATGTATTTGGTAGATTATAATACTCTTCTAATACCTTCTAATATGATTTTAATAGAACATTACTGAGAAAATCACGTCAAAAATGCATCCATCTACTTTATTTTACGTAGTAATGAAAGAAAGGTATAGTTTATTATTAGGGAGAAATTTATCAAAACCCGCTGTGGAAAAAGTTAATTGTATGCCAGTGCATGAAACGGAGTATATTCCCCATTTGCTTTTGACAAGGGAAAATTTTATACTAACAATGTATTACGAAAAATTTTATGAATCTATTACATCACATTAATAACTCAGTTTTGAATCATGCTTGATATATGAATAAACCTATTAGTAACCTATTACAGAATATATTTCTATTAAGATGATTTGATAGTCGGGCATGGCCTTACAAAATATTCCATTAGTCAGAAAATACGTGACTTAATTTTTCATATTTTGTGAGTTGTAACAACATGCGTCAGAACTGGATATCAAGCTGTTATTTTTAATTACAAAATGAATGTTACCACAGATTCCTGTTTATTGGATATAAGAGAGGCTGTACCATTCCCATGTTCAACATTGTTATGTAATATTAACTGGAAAAATGTGGTGATAATAGTATTCCGGGTGACCCATTTCCTATTTAATTCCATCTAATGATTACATATTAAATTGCAAATTATCATAATGTTTTTATTCAAAATTGCTCAGTAATAGTGAGTATGAAATATATATATATATATATATATATATATATATATATATATATATATATATATATATATATATATATATAAGTAAACGAGTCCATTTTATCGTATATTTACAGTATTTTCCATATATTTACATGTTAGAAATATACTGTAGACGACCACAGCGAGTTTATAATTGCTGGGAGCCTGCCTCTGATATGGATGTTGGTCTGTTATGGCAATATCCCGAAAAAGAATAATTGCAAATACGGACTTTGGATGTGTATGATACATAAAAGAGACTTGAGCCTCTTACACACGAGCGACAAATGCACAGCGTCCAGAAAATGTTCTCAAATTTGTGGGCTGGGTGACGATCCTGAGTATTTAGTAGACAACGGCATAGACAGGGAAACCACAGGCAAACCACCGACTACTATCTGCCTGTAGTCTGCCCACTGATCGGCGTCTGACCCAAGCCAAGGTATATAGAGGGACCAGGTAGAGTCATTTGTGGGGGGTTGCGGCTTATCCCCCCAAGAACCGCGTCACCTGGAGGTCATGTCAGGGCGAGAAGTCATCCAGCTACCGTTTCATTCAAATGTCGATCACAGGTCACTTCAGTCATCTCTACAGTGATTTAGTTTGACATTCTTCGAATAAAACCATAGTTTTGATTATTTATATAATCTAGATTATTATTTAAATAATGCCAAACAACTGCGCGGTATTTGGTTGTTATTCAAATAGTAGAAAAAAAGGAGGTATCCTTTTTCAGATTCCCTCATGATGAGGAAACAAGAAGGAAATGAGTTCATCGTTGCAAGAGAAAGGACAACTTTAACCCTACTACTCATTGCATATGCAGTAACCATTTTGAAGAAAATGCATATAAGAGAGACCTGCAACAGGAACTTCTTGGATCACGAGCCCTAGCAATGAAATACAGACGTCTGAAGAGCAATGCAATCCCAACACTTCACATGCCTCATTCACAAGGTTGGTAATCTTTCTTTTTCAATTTTTCAGCATTACTTGAAAAACCTATTTACTTTTTTTTTTTTAATTAGTCACACTATTTACACTCATAACAGCTGTTATCTGTGTTTATATATGGGGGTTTGTGTGTACATATATAGTAAATAGAAAGAGACTATAAAGGGAAAACTTGGCATATTCCATACCTCAGTCACGATCATATTGATACAAAGTCTTATGACAACTGATGCATATATATATATATATATATATATATATATATATATATATATATATATATATATATATATATATATATATATATATATATATATATATATATATATATGTGTGTGTGTGTGTGTGTGTGTGTGTGTGTGTGTGTGTGTGTGTGTGTGTGTGTGTGTGTGTAAGAGAAAGAGAGATATTAAAATGTTTTTCTTTCTACATTTCAGATGATAGTGTATCTGGTACATCTCGAATGAAAAGAATAAAAGAGAAAAATCGGAAACGCTTAATTGCAGAAATGTTATCAGGTTGTGAAAATGAGCTTCATGATTACAACAATGTTTCCTGTAGAGAAAACTATCCTCAAAGTGAAGAAAGGGTTCATACAGCAACACTAAAAGAGTTGCAGATTCAATTGAACAGCGTTACTCAAGAAAGAAATGATCTCCTTACAAAGATAGAGCAGTGGGATAAAGAAAGGTTACTTTTGTTGGAGGATTTAGAGATTATGAGAAATGAAGCATCATGTTGCAGAGCGTTTTCAGTAAAAATGTTTTCTCCTTCACAGGTGCAAAACATTATGAGTGTTGGGCAGATGGTGACATTGGTCGTGCAATAACATTGAAAAATTTGAATCCTAAAAGTTATTGGTACGTACGTGATCAGTGCAAGATTCCTCTTCCCTCAGAAAGTACCCTAAGGCGTTGGGCATAAAAAATCATTGTTGAACCGGGGATCTTTGCGCACAGTTTTTGAAATACTAAATGAAAAGGGCAAGGAAATGAAAGAATATAGTCGTTTATGTGTAATTTCATTTGATGAGTGTAGTGTTTCTCAAATCTGGTGTTATGACCAAGGATCAAAGACACTTTATGATCCTAAATCTCATGTACAGTGCATTATGATCAGAGGAATAACAGAATCTTGGAAACAACTAATATATTATAATTTTAATACCAAGGTTACCAAGGAACTGTTATTTGATGTAATTACAAAAGTGGGGTCTGTCGGTTTTCCTGTTGTGGCTATGGTGTGTGACATGGGTCCTACTAATATCAGTTTATGGAACAGTCTCAATATAGGAACAGAAAATCCTTCATTTGAGAACCCCTCTGTACCAGAAAGAGAAATTCATGTCTTCGCCTATGCTCCTCATTTAATCAAGTTAGTGAGAAAAAATTTTATTGATTCAGGTTTTGAATTACAAAATAGAAATTTTGTTCTATGTGGATGTGTTAGGGAAATTGTCAACCGAAGTAAAAGTGATTTGAAACCCACGTATCGTTCAACAGAGAAACACATAAATGTAACAGGTACACAACGTATGAATGTGAGGAAAGCAGTGCAGCTTCTTTCGGAAACAACATCTAAAGCTTTAGATTTTTATGGAAGTCAGGGACTTTTGAAGAGCATGTACTGGGAAAGTACAAGGGACTTTATAAAGCTTGCCGACTCCTGGTTTGATGTGTTCAATTC
>NC_090733.1:22952179-22964679 GCF_036898095.1 Palaemon carinicauda | reverse complement strand
ATATATATATATATATATATATATAAATGTTGTTTTTTTTCAGCAGAATACGCATATATGTGCACCCGGTGATCTAATTCCTCTTACAGCTTCTCTATTTAGAAACCGATTATCCTTCACTATCCGAGAGCTAGAACATTTGTTCAAATATCTAGATCAAACGATATAAGTGATACATTAACACAGTATGTCCATTTGATATTTGAAAAGTATTCTATCAAAATACGAATTAAGATCAAAGGTCCCAGCCACTCCCTTCCTTGGATAGTTAGTTGAAATTTATTTTTGCAGAAGGAACATCTCGAGTAAATTCACACGTAATGCCAATAAATAAGAACAATTTCAATAGTAATGTTTTCAGAAGATAGTGGCATCACTTGTTAGCTCCAACACAATTTGCAACAATTGTTGGGATTGGATCCCATTCCGGGGGTGTAGTTGAGAGATGAATCATCTCGATTATAAGAAGAGATAAAACAATGTATTTTTTTTTTACCTTTCAATTACATTTACTTCCAGGGGATATATAAGAAATACTGTAAGTAATTTAAGTCATAGACAACACTCAATACCCCTTAAGGAACACTTAAACATAGGAATCATAAATCTCATACCAAGAATAGAATTAAATGAGAAACCAACCTAGTTTTAAACTAAATTCAGCCAAAATATTGGTTCATTAAAACGATAAATCAATTAGCGTAAGCAGATATTGAAATGCGTAAGAAATACACGCTACTTTTATATATAATTTTAAATCATTCGAGAGTGGAAGTTGATATTTCCTTTACTTCTTTCACACTTTCGTATATAGGAAAGAAAATGTCCTCCCGAAAATCTTTGGACGTGGAACAATGGAACTTAATCTGGAGTCGCAGTTTGCTTAAGGGTTTATGCACAATTCTGATATTGGAAACTAATCTGTATAAATTCTTATTGTGATTGTTTCTGTTTGCTGTGATTCCCGTACTCTGCATTATGGAAAAGGATTGAAATCAGGATTTGTTCTTTACGTGATTGGATCGATGCCAATACGCAATAGGGAAGGAGATGGAGATGTACAGTCCTTTCGGATTATTCTTATTTATGTCTCAAAGATTACACTTTGCAAGGAAAAATGAAAAGTTCCACTCACTTCTTATGAATCTTAAATCCAACCCAATGAAGGTATACAATAGCAAATATAGATTTATTGATTCCATGAATTAATTTCTTTGTTTACATGAAGATGCACCTCACATCGAGGGCGGTTACATATAATAGTGATCCTTTTTGTAGAATATTCATAGGAGTTTAGAAAAACTAAAGAAATTTTTAAGATGTACATAACGTTCGCTACAATTTATTTCCGTTTATACATATACCTTGAACCTAGAGTGTAATAAAGGTTAATTTTGATGGTACTTTTTAAGAAAGTAGTTTATTATGGAAATATCTAACGGAATATTTCTATATTAAACAGATCACTAATCTCAAGTAAGTCACAGCTGAGGCTTCTGAGCAAAGTTTGTGACAATCTCGGAGGAAAAATTCAGTTTATGAGAAGCACCAGGATTATAAGTCTTTCTTCAGAGTTCAGCTAAAGTGTGGTTAGTAACATTGCTAAACACTCTAATGAGGTTAAAATCATAAGGAACAAAAATTAAACAGTTCAAAACCATAGTTTTCTTTTAAGTGTTTAATCACAAACAAACCTTGAAATACTCCACAAATGATAAATAAAATAATGAATATCACTTATTACCAGTTATTTTTATATATCCTTGCCATTAACGTGTATATAATTAATCGCTTAAAAATCATGAACAAATTTAAAATAAAAATAAAATAATTTCTTATTCAGTTTAATGAGGATAATATGGTTGCAGAATTAATAATAACATAAAGTAGGCTAGCATTATAAATATCAAGAGTAAAATAAAGTTTGGAGTTTTGTAAACCTTTCCATTGAAAGAACCGACATATCAGTGAATTGAAATGCCAAAAGTCGGTTCACGTATGATTATCATTTTTAACATTATTATCATTATCATTATTGTAAAATTATTGTTTTCTTCTTCTTCTTCTTCTTCTTCTTCTTCTTCTTCTTCTTCTTCTTCTTCTTCTTCTTCTTCTTCTTCTTCTTCTTCTTCTTATTATTATTATTATTATTATTATTATTATTATTATTATTATTATTACCGGATTGAAGAGCTGTAAATAATAGATTGTTACAGTGAAATATGTTTTATTGTTTTCTATGCACCAACAAATGATTTCCCTGAAGAGAGGACAGATGGATACTGTGAAAAACTGCTAATTGTAATAGAAGATATTCCAAAGAAAGACATGGAAATTGTGACTGGCGTTCTAAAGGATAAAGCTGGAAAGAATAATCAGGGTATAGAGAATGTCATGGGTGTTGAGGGTCTCGGCAAATTTAAATGAGAATGGAGCAGGTTCTATAAGCTTTTGTTCAACTAACAATAGTTTTATTTGAGGTATTCGTTTCCAGCACAAGAACATCCCCAAATATATATATAAACATCACTATGTGACAATTATGAAATTACAATAGTTCAAATAGCCATTGATAAGCAGAGCAGGAGGTCTCTGAGAAATGTAAAAATCAGATAATGGTAGTGATTACCAGCTCCTAATTGCCACAATGAAATTAAAACTAAAAGCACCTAGCAGAAATCTCGATGAAATACCTAGGTTTGATACAACTAAGCTTCTAGATAAGTACAAAGAAACATTTGCAATTGAATGCAGGAATCGATTTGCAGTACTAGATGCTTTAAGAGATGAAGAGAAGATAAGAATCGGGTGAAATTTACAACATATATCAGTAAATTGGTAGTGATGATTTGGGACACACAGTTACAAGGAGAAATAGATGGATATCAAATGATACATGGGATAGTGTAAAAAAGGAAACAAAAGTACAAATTGATTGTTGGATGTTTTTGAGGCAGTAATGAAATTAAAAGGTAGAGCATGCTAAATATTCCAGTATTGATAGTGTGGTCAAAAGGAAAGCCAGGAATGACTAGAGAGAATATTTGGACTAGGAAGCTGATGAGGCAAAGTGATGTATTTATGGAGTTAGTATAGTGTAAGAATAACTTATAGTATTATCAAAGAAATCCCTATGCAGGGAAAAAATAAGAAGCATATACCCATCAAAAAGAGAGATGGATCTGTTATAACAACAGACGATGAAGAAAGGCAACGTTGGATGGAATGCTTTAGCAAGGTCATGAATAAGAGATATGAAGGGAATAGTTTCATTGATATACCTAAAGCTAAGAAAGACCTTGATATGTCCATGAATAAATTTAGTTTGTCTGAAATCGAAGCTATTATTAAAAAGCTCAAGAGATGGAAAGACCCTGGATACGATGGAATAACTGGTCAGATGATATTGGCCAAAAATGAAGTGACTCACAGAATACTTACAAGATTATTTTGTATAATGAGGCGTGAAGAGCCAAAATCTGATTAATGTGATTTGGAAATGTTGGTGAAAATTGCCCCCACAAAACAAGAGATCTAAGTAATTGTGATATTTACAGAGGCATTACATTTACGTCAGTTATCATGAATATATATGCATTATTATTAGTCTAAAGAGACTAGAGAGAAAGTTTGATGATAACGTAAGAGGTGAAGAAACAGGATTTAGAAAAGATAGAAGTTGTACTGACGAAATTTTCATTTCAAGACATGTGGTAGAGCAATGCGTAGAGTATAAAAATGCACTTTTGATGGCATTTGTGGACTATGAATACCCCTTTGATAGTGCACCGGCCATAATTCTTCCTAAGTATGTAAATTTAATGAAGTCTGTTCATGAGCATAGGGAGTAAAAACTTCATATTAGTGGAATCCTATTAAATAAATTTCCTGTGAACGGAGGAGTAGGAGAACTCCAAGGGAATGTGTGTTCACCTATATTGTTTATCCTCCCATGGATTTTGTAATGCATAGAACCACTTGGGAGAGTGGAGGAGGATTGTGCTGCATTGGGAATATGTAATTAGCTGACCTAGAGTATGTGGATGACACCGTCCTTATTAACAGAATACCACAGGATTTGCTATGCTTGTTTACCAGAATACATGAAATATCCCATGAGGTTGGACTCAACATAAATATAAGAAAAACAGAGATGATAAGAATGGAGTATACAGTGAAAGATGAAATATCATTGGAAGGAAAAAGAATTAATGAGGTAGAATCATATAAATATTCATGAACTTTGATCTTTAATACATGGTATTTAAAAATGGAATTTAATGACAGATTCAAAGAGAAAATCAGACAATGGGTATATAAAGTTTGAAATCAATTCTCCTGAAATTTCATATACAAATCGGGCTATATATCAATTTAGTGAGATCATTGCTACTGTATGGACATGAGATTTGAGAACAAAGCCCCCAGTAGAATATTGTGAATTATATGGCAGAACAGGATTATAAATGAAACTTTAGGAAAGATTATTCGAGTGCAATGTGTGGATGAGATCATGTTGAACATTAGATGGAGGTAGTTTGGGTATGCTGTTCGCACTCCTTATGAGAGAATACTTCTTCGAGATTTTAATATGGCTCTATAAGGCACGAGAATATGCAGAAAACCTGGACCTAAATAGCTGAGAACTATAGAGTGTGAATTAGGGGACGATGAATGGAGAAGCATTGATTTCAAACCTCAAGATAAAGCCGACTGGCGAAATCTAACTGAAACTTGTTGTGTCAAAAGGCATAGGCGGAGATGAGGATGATGATGGTGAAAAACGATAAGATAATTTTTCATCATTACTAAATAGAAAAAAAGAGGCTATCTTTTTTAGAAATGGCTTATGATAGAGTACCAAGAGAAGTTATGTTTTGGTGCTTGAGGTAGAAGAAAGCCCTGGAAAAGTTGGTTAGATTAGTAGAGATAATGTACCAAAGAGCAAGAACAAAAGTGACAACAGCTGTTGCAAAAACATAAATCCTTGAAGTTAGTGTTTCATTACTCAAGGGGTCGGCATTAAATTCATTTATATTTTGGGTGGTCTTGGGTTTGATAAGCCAACAGATAAGAAATTGAGAGTTATAGAGCGGCAAGAGACTTTGGAGAGGGGTGGCTTGGGAGTGAATGTGTATAAAACTGAAGCTATGATGAACACGCATGAAAGCAGAAGCTTAGTTATAAAACAGGTGATCGAATTTGAATAATAGGAATCTTTTAGTAAGGAAGGAGGATATGTGGCTGAAGTTCAGAATAGGATGAAAGCAGCCTGAGGGAAGTGGAAGGTAGTAGCAGGAGAGGTATGTGATAAGAAAGTGCCCTAAAAATAAAATTGAATAGCCAAGTAATAATACCAGTGTTAATGTATTGATTAAAACCATGGTTTTCAAGTTGAAAGGAAGAGGCAAGACTTGAGAGAACAAAGTTGAGAATTCTGAGTTGGATTATGGTGATATAACTCATTGAAAGATTAGAAAGTGACGAAATAAGAAAAATAGCAGGTGTAGTAAAGATTACAAATGTCATAACAGTTTCACGACTGGATGGTGTGGAAACAAGTTGAGGATGGAGGGTGGGGAAGGAGTGAGAAGGGCTTGGGAGGAACCTGTTATGGAAAGACCGATAGGAGACAGATAATTAGTTGGCAAGATAAGGTGAAGGATGATATGGAGTGAAGAGGTTTGGTTGAAGAGGACGCATTAGACAACCGACCCCTTAATGTAGAATATGAAGATACCAATGGGAAAGAAGTTCACTTTTTTATTAAAGGGCTTATCATTTGTCAAGAGAGTATTGCGTCACTACCATTCAAATTTATCAGACTTCATCCTTTCTCTGACTGTAACATACGTCTTCCCATATATCAAGGATAGGCATAGATTTGAGATCACGATGGCATCTTGATTATTGCCTCTATCTCCCTCTCCTTTTATATATATATATATATATATATATATATATATATATATATATATATATATATATATATATATATATATATATATATATATATATATATATATGTATATATATATAAATATATATATATATATATATATATATATATATATATATATATATATATATATATATATATATATATATATATATATATATATATATATATATATATTACGAGTTTCCATAAGCTGCGCATATCTTGTATATAAACTTAATGACCTGTCATTTTATCCATCACAGGTGATTAACTACTAAATATTTATTGCAATATTACATGAGTTCTTCTATTTAATGACTCTCAGTCTATTAGAGTTTCTGGAGAGAAAATGTAAACTTCAGTGAATAGTCGAATGGAAATAGACAGTGGGTACTTCGATAATATCATGCGATAGGTCCTGAACATCTACACCAAATTTAAGGCAAAATGTTCCATAATAAATTTGTAACAAAATTAAAAAGAGATATCACATATTACCAAATAACTTAGTTAAAACTCTTGCTTACCAATACACTTCGAAACAACATTGTAGGACGAAGACTAGAAATGTCTGAAATCTAATTTCTATTTACTTGACCATGTGAATATATAAGATACATTAAAGCATATTTTAGCAGCATGCTTGATTTCAATTTATATCATATTGGAATTTAAAATATTTCAAACAGACTTTTAAAAAATGTACAACCAACACCAAACCTTCCTACATCACAGATCATACTAGATAATGAACAGCAATAATTTTAGGAAAATGAGAGAAAAATAAACATGGTCGTAATTTGTTTTTGAAGAAAGCTTCTAATGACATCATTATCGTGGTTGATGAAATCCAAGATCAGTCAGACGGAAGATTTGATTTTCCACCTCACCTTGGAATGTTTTGCGTTTGGTTTCACCTTTGCTAATTGTTTATCCATCTTGCCGTCAGATATTACATTAGTGGGTTCATTGTGTCGACATACTCAGTATCAGGAAGGATCTCTCTCTCTCTCTCTCTCTCTCTCTCTCTCTCTCTCTCTCTCTCTCTCTCTCATACATCAACATACCACATTTACATAATTTATAACTGATTCGTTAAGACTAAGTTGGAAATTTTATTTTATATATATATATATATATATATATATATATATATATATATATATATATATATATATGCATATATATATATATATATATATATATATATATATATATATATATATATATATATATATGCATATATACATATATGCATATATATATATATATATATATATATATAAATATACAAATATATATATATATATATATATATATATATATATATATATATATATATATATTTATATATATATATATATATATATATATATATATATATATATATATATATATATATATATATATATATATATATGCTCATTTGTCAACAGTACCATATTTTCATGATATCGGATTCTTAATTATTAATATAACAATCATTATAACCTTCATTAGATTTCAAACCTAATGTAGATGATACCATGTCAAGATACTTAACACTTTGGCTTTATCATCAATGTAACTAAAATCAATATGTTCTAGATAAAACACCTATCAAAGCCTGACATCAATGAGAAGCAACCGATTGCCCATGAATGCCGTCCTAATGTCAAAGTTCGTGAAATTAAGAGAGATAATCTGAAGAAAGATATTTTAATCCAAGGACGAAGATTAAACTAAAGTGAATTTATTCAAGGTTAAATCTTACATATCCCTCAGTGCAATATCATAACACATTATTCGAACTCCATTAATAGATTAAGCTAATTAGATAATTTAATCTCGTGAACCAGGGCCACGCATTATCAGAAACCCAGTCTTGTAGGCTATCATTAAATAAAGAATTGTCAATTTATACAATTTCGTCAGATAATGTAAAGATTGAAAGTGCAGTCATTTCTTTAAATGGGATGGTCCTCATTCATATCCACTCGTATATCAAATTGATGTCATTATTCACGCTTTCCCATTTCATTTTGATTGTATTTTTTTTACTTTTTTTTACTTTTACAGCAGTAACCTAGTTTTTTCCCACATTCGTTTTTGTAAGCTGAATAATTTTCAGCTCAACTGCGGGTTTTAGGGGAAGCAATATCACTGACATTTGCCATTAAGTTCTATAACTATTATATGGCAATTTTCTTTGTATATAATACACTAGTTTAAAGAAACTTCAGTAAAGAGATTCATTCAAAATTTTATATCATAATGTAAAATAAAAAAAAAATGAGATATCTTCGCTGGTGTTAACACTGGAATTTAGTTGGTTATCATATTTAGCTACACCTCAGTATCTATATAAAAGAGCAGAACTATAAACTGTTTATGACTAAAATAGGTAACAATCTGTTAATCAGAAAAAAAGAGTTTTTATTCCATTTAATTTAAACTGCAATTCGCGTTATATATAACTATTATTTTTTGTGCGTGTATATATATATATATATATATATATATATATATATATATATATATATATATATATATATATATATATATATATATGTATATGTATATATATGTATATGTATATATATATATATATATATATATATATATATATATATATATATATATATATATATATATATATTCATTCGTTTTAATTGTGATTTTTATGCAACACTACAGTATTTTACTTCCCGTGTGTCACACGATTGTACATAGTAACGTTATTTCTCTTATTTGTATATATTATCCTTTGTATCCTCATTCTCCAATCACGCTGACAGCAACTTGCAGGAACTTTTCTTTTTTTCTCATTGTTAACTGTTAACAGAACCAGTTGCCGGTTGGACAAGAAATAGCCGGGATCGAGTGTGTATATATACCCGATGTGTCTATAATAAAGTACTCAGTTGCTTTCATCCCGCTTTTGAGTCATAACTTACTCTTAGCTCGCCACATTGTTGACCCTAGAAGTCGACTCCCTCCTCCTGCCCCCCTCCCCCCCTCACCCCCTCACTGTTACTATGGCCACCCCATTGAAACTTTCGTCGTACGCCAGCGAAGGGGCGTTTGCTTGGTTTCAGCGCGCAGAACCCCAATTCCGTATCAAGGGCGTGAGCGCTCAACCATTAAAGCATATTATGTTCTCGCAGCGATACCTGAGGACACCTCCAGGAAATCTCTGACTGGCTTTGTGAACAAGGAGACACCCCAATTGTGTATGACGCCCTCAAATGGAAAGCTACTTCACGACCTTCAAGACCTCCATCAACGCCTGGACTTCTGACGAAAATGACACCTATTCAATGTCAACAGAAGCTGACGTGAATGCCGTAGGACATACATGCCTATCCCATGACGTGCCGAAACAGCGACACAGCATCCCATCTCCCACCTCTTGCTCGCGCCCCATCCAACGACTTCTACAGCCACTTACTGCCGCCATCGGCCAAAGTTTTGCTACTACCACTCCAGATTCGGGACTGCCGGAAAGAAATGTTCCAAGGATTATCAGTGGCCATAATACGTGTAAGTAAGCCATCACTCATAGCGGTGGCCTCCCCTGTTTCTAATCGCTTCTTTTTAAATGATGCAGGGATTGACGTGCAATTTTTGGTAGACATGGGTGCTTGTCGTACTCTTTTGTCAAGGGAACTCTTCAGGACATGAGGTAGTCTGTCTAAGTCTGCCGACGTCCACCTGGTAGCTGCCAACAGATCACTACCCTCACCCAAACATCACAGATGTGACCTCCTACCTGCACAAAGCGAAGGTTTTCTCCACCGTTAACCTCCTGAAGGTGTATTATCAGGTGCCTATAAACTCAGAAGATATCCCAAGACCGCCATCACCACTCCCTTCGGTACATACACCTTAAATTACTCCTGTTTTGGCCCTGGTAATGCTGGGGGCCACTTTTCAACGTCTCATGGATGACATCTTCGGGAACCTCCCCTTCTGTGTATGTTACGTGGACGACATACTTGTGTTCTCTTCCTTAAAAGAGGAACATCTCCGTCACATGCGCATCGTGCTCGACCGCCTAAAACAAAATGGCCTTGTAGTCCGGTATAACAAGTGTACCTTTGTCGCCAAAGAAGTGTCATTCTTAGGGCACCGCATCACTCCTGAAGGAGTCTATCCCCTCCCTGAGAAGGTAGCATCCGTTCAGAACATCCCCATGCCCTCGACCGTCAAAGCACTGCAGGAATTCTTGAGCATGATCAACTATTATCACCGTTTTCTGCCAGCCATTGCTGCCACTCTTGCTCCCCTCTATGCCTCCCTCAAGGGCAAGCCAAAAGACCTGAAGTGGGGTCCCCTTCATGAAGTGGCCTTCTGCAATGCAAAGTATGCCCTATCAACTGCTGCTGCTCTCACTTTCCCGTCCCATATGCCCCTCTCTTTCTCTCCACCAATGCCAGTAATGTCACTATTGGTGCAGTACTCGGACAGGTGGCCAACGGCTCACCCCGCCCATTGGCCTTCTTCAGCAGAAAACTGTTCAAAGCAGAATTGGGTTATTTTGCATTCGATCACGAATTGCTGGCAGTGCACTTGGTTGTTCGTCACTTTCGGCCTTTGTCATTCGCACCGACCACATGCCTCTGGTGGATGCCTTCACTTGACACTCTGAAGCCTTGTTCGGCCAAAAACAATGACATCTCTTCAACGTGACTGAATACAATTGCACCCTTCTACACGTCCCTGAGAAAAAATCACGTTGTCAATGCCCTGTCAAGAAACACGCTGGCTGCCATTCAACTGGGATTGGATTACAACGTCTTAGCTGAAGCCCAAGGACAGGATCCAGAGTATAAGGCATGTAGGACATCCTGCACATCCTTCCGTTGGGAAGAAGTCCCCCTCGACGACTCCAACACCACCCTCTTATGTGAACATCAGTACTGGTAGACAGCGACCGTGGATTCCTGCTTCCATGCGCTGGCAGGTGTTTGATTTCATTCACGGCCTTTCACATCCCTCACGCTGTTCTTCTGCACAGCTGTTGAAGACGAAGTTCATTTGGCGCGGCATTACTAAGGATGCTAAGGATTGGGTCCGTGCCTGTATTTCTTGCCAAACATTCAAAGTACATTGACACACGGATTTAGGAGTGGGCACCTTTTCTAAACCTCAGAGTCGTTTCGCCAACATTCCCGTTGATATTGTAGGCACCCTGCCCACATCACAAGGATATCGTTAGCTGTTTACCTTCATCGGTTGCTCCACTCATTGCCCTGAAGTCATTCCCATGAAAACTGAAACATCCACCTAATGTACATCTGTCTTACTCTCAGGATGGATAGCAAGATTTGGTATTCTTGAGCATATTACTTCTGATAGGGGTACCACTTTCACCTCTCAATTGTGGACATCATTAGTGAAACTCCAGGGCATCACCCTACATCAGAAAACTGCCTACAACCCCGTTGCCAATAGAATGGTTGAACGCTTTCATCGCAACCTCAAAGCAGCTTTGATGTCCCTCTGCAAGGACTCCAACTGGTTTACCCAGCTTCCCTTTGTCCTCCCGGGACTAATGACCACTCCTAAATATGACCTCGACGTCTTGGCGGCTGAAATGGTGTATCACGACCCGTTGATCGTCCCTGCCGAATTTTCTTTCCTTCTGCAGCCTCCTCCGACGATCTCCAGCGCATACGTCACGTCGTGGGAAAATTTATTCTAGGCCACCAGACTTACAAGCCCCCAGCAAAGCATCATATACCGACAGACTTGCAATCTGCAACGCACGTCTTCCTACGCAAAAACACTAGCAAGCCACAGCTAACGCCCCCTTACATGGGCCCTTTCCTTGTGATCCGGAGCAATCCAAAAACATTCCTACTAAACATTCGGGGCAAAGAAGACATGGTCTCCATTGCCGTTTAAAACCTGCTTATCTCCTGCCAGATGACCCACCTAAAGTTCGGCTGTCTAAATCAGGGTGCCCTATTTAACATGTACAGTATGTCCTTTTAAGCTTGGGAGCCATGTTCTACCCATGTGTAACACGATCGTACATAATAATGACATTTCTGTTTTTTATATATATTATCCTTTGTATCTTCGCTCTCCCCTCGCGCTGACAGCAACTTGCAGGAACCTGTGTGCTTTTTTCATTGTTAACTGTTAACAGAACCGGTTGCCAGTTGGAAAAGAAATAGCATGTTGTATTTTGGTACCTTTTTCCGGGACATGGTGTGTATATATACCCGATGGGTCTATAATAAAGTACTCAGTTGCTTTCATCCCGCTTTTGAGTCATAACTTACTCGTGGCTCGTCACAGTATCATCAATTAAAAAATAGTGTTATTAATAAAATATAAACCTTTACCAAGAAATAGCTAACTGGTATAGAAAGTTTATGTTCTAATTCTTTAGTATGGTTCCAAGTTTGTGATGAATACGTTGATACTGGTAGGCCCACCTGACTATATACTTTACTTCAGAAAGAAAACTCACATTGATTTTCATAATCTCATTTTATCAACCACAAGTTCTTCATCCTATGCTTATACTTCTTTGAATTTTGGTTAAACACTTATCATCTGCATATCC
>NC_090733.1:22947179-22949679 GCF_036898095.1 Palaemon carinicauda | reverse complement strand
TTGTCATTGACTTTTATCTTTCTTCGTGGCCAAGTGGGTTAGTCACTGTCTATATAAGCTTGCCGACCAGGGTTCGATTCCTGGCCGGAGCCAAGCTCTTGTCTTTGTGTGATTTCGCCTGGGGCTCTGATCCCGAGGTCGTTAAGAGAATCCAGACATAAATATATCAAAAATATATATGACTTATTTGAATATGAAAAACACGTAAAAATGTGCAAAATTTATCATTAATTGAATGCCATGTAACAAACTACCAATTAGCTACGATGGTGAAGATGGGTTGATTTCAATTCTAAGTACAAAATACCTGAATTCGACAGGTATAAGTACAGTAGAATTGTCATTGACTTTTATCTTTCTTCGTGGCCAAGTGGGTTAGTCACTGTCTATATAAGCTTGCCGACCAGGGTTCGATTCCCGGCTGGAGCCAAGCTCTTGTCTTTGTGTGATTTCGCCTAGGGCTCTGATCCCGAGGTCGGTAAGAGAATCCAGACATAAATATATCAAAAATATATATGGCTTATTTGAATATATATATATATATATATATATATATATATATATATATATATATATATATATATATATATATGTATGTATATATAAACATATATATATATATATATATATATATATATATATATATATATATATATATATATATATATATATATATATATATATATATATATATATATATATTCAAACAAGCCATATATATTTTTGATACATTAAGTGGCTTAGTCACTGTCTATACAAGCTTGCCGACCAGGGTTCGATTCCCGGCCAGAGCCAAGCTCTTGTCTTTGTTTGATTTCGCCTGGGGCTCTGATCCCGAGGTCGTTAAGAGAATCCAGACATTAATGTATCAAAAATATATATGGCTTATTTGAATATGAAAAACAAGTAAAAATGTGCAAAATTTATCATATATATATATATGTATACACATACATATGTATATATACTTATACATACATACATATATATATATATATATATATATATATATATATATATATATATATATATATATATATATATATATATATATATATATATATATATATATGTATGTATGTATATTTGTATCTATATATATATATATATATATATATATATATATATATATATATATATATATATATATATATATATATATATATATATATATACTGTATATACATACATACATATACCAAAGGCACTTCCCCCAATTTTGGGGGGTAGCCGACAACAACAAGAAACAAAACAAAAAAAAGGGACCTCTACTCTCTACGTTCCTCCAGCCTAACCAGGGACTCAGCCGAGTTCAGCTGGTACTGCTAGGGTGCCACAGCCCAACCTCCCACATTTCCACCACAGATGAAGCTTCATACTGCTGAGTCCCCTACTGCTGCTACCTCCGCGGTCATCTAAGGCACCGGAGGAAGCAGTAGGGCCTACCGGAACTGCGTCACAATCGCTCGCCATTCATTCCTATTTCTAGTACGCTCTCTTTCCTCTCTCACATCTATCCTATCACCCAGAGCTTTCTTCACACCATCCATCCACCCAAACCTTGGCCTTCCTCTTGTACTTCTCCCATCAACTCTTGCATTCATCACCTTCTTTAGCAGACAGCCATTTTCCATTCTCTCAACATGGCCAAACCACTTCAACACATTCATATCCACTCTAGTTGCTAACTCATTTCTTACACCCGTTCTCACCCTCACCACTTCGTTCCTAACCCTATCTACTCAAGATACACCAGCCATACTCCTCAGACACTTCATCTCAAACACATTCAATTTCTGTCTCTCCACCACTTTCATTCCCCACAACTCCGATCCATACATCACAGTTGGTACAATCACTTTCTCATATAGAACTCTCTTTACATTCATGCCCAACCCTCTATTTTTTACTACTCCCTTAACTGCCCCCAACACATTGCAACCTTCATTCACTCTCTGACATACATCTGCTTCCACTCTACCATTTGCTGCAACAACAGACCCCAAGTACTTAAACTGATCCACCTCCTCAAGTAACTCTCCATTCAACATGACATTCAACCTTGCACCACCTTCCGTTCTCGTACATCTCATAACCTTACTCTTACCCACATTAACTCTCAACTTCCTTCTCTCACACACCCTTCCAAATTCTGTCACTAGTCGGTCAAGCTTCTCTTCTGTGTCTGCTACCAGTACAGTGTCATCCGCAAACAACAACTGATTTACCTCCCATTCTTGATCATTCTCGCCTACCAGTTTTAATCCTCGTCCAAGCACCCAAGTATTCACCTCTCTCACCACTCCATCAACATACAAGTTAAACAACCATGGCGACATCACACATCCCAGCCTCAGCCCCACTCTCGCCGGAAACCAATCGCTCACTTCATTTCCTATTCTAACACATGCTTTACTACCTTTGTAGAAACTTTTCACTGCTTGCAACAACCTTCCACCAACTCCATATAACCTCATCACATTCCACATTGCTTCCCTAT
>NC_090733.1:22924744-22931679 GCF_036898095.1 Palaemon carinicauda | reverse complement strand
AGAAAGCGAAAAGGACAGAATAACAACCAATCCCAGCCGTAGCAAGGAGCTAGAAAACTCCCAGTTTATAAATACTAGAAAAAAAAATAAAAATGGGTAATGGGAATATTAAAACCATAGACTATATTGAAAACTTACAGCAAGTGGTGAATGAATTTATTGAATATATTTTGGATATTTTGGCCCTGACTGAAACACGTTGTAAAGGGATTGGTAAAGAAATTCTGGACCTCGGTAATATATACTGTATATATCTACTTATGAAGAACATATAGAGTTGAAAGAGAAAGGGTAGTAATGATTAAAACACAAAGAGCAGAAAAGGCAATAACAGATTGGTGAGCTGTAAATAGTAGACTGTTACTTGAAAAGTTTGAATAAAAGCAATTCAGTATGATTATTATAATTTGTTAAACACCAATAAATGATTTCCCTGAAGAAAGAAAATATGAATACTATGAAGAAATGTAGAAAGTAGTAAATGAGATCCAGGGAGAGGAAAACTGATTGGTTACTTCATGCTAAAGTAGGTAGGAATTATCAAGGCATAGAGAATCTGAATAGTTTTTAGGGTCTGGGCGAATTTGTAAATTAAATGGGTCACACTTTATAAGGTTTTATTCAGCAAAGGTTTTGTTATAGGAGGTACTCTTTTCCAGCACAATGACATTCACATATATACATGCATTTCATCATATGGCAATTCCAAGAATAAAACACTTCAAATAGTCATTGATGAGGAGAGAAAGGGGAGTCTGAGAATATTTAGAAGCTATGGAGGCGCAGATATTGGTAAAGATCACCAACTCCTACTAACCACTAAAATTTAAACGGAAAGCACTCAGCAGAAATGTAGATAGAATACGTAGGTTGGATACAACTAAGCTTATAGAAGATGAGCACAGAGAAACCACTACAATTGAATTTAGGCATCGATTTGCAGTCTTAGAGACTTTAAGAGACGAAGAGCAGACAATAAATGAAGAATGGTGAGATATTAGGAACATACATCAGTCAGTTTTAGTGTTTGTGGGATATACAGTTACAAGGAGAAAACCATGGATATCAAATGATAATTGTGATACTATAAAAAGAGACAAAGACAAAAATTTATTGTTGAAAGTTTTCAAAGAAGTAATGAAAATTGCAAGGTAGAACATGCTAATTTTTCCAGTATTGATAGTGAAGTCAAAAGAAAAGCCAGGAATGATTGGAGAGGATATTTAGACAGTAAATCTGAAGAGGGCGAAAAAGCTATGAATGCAGGAAGAGGCTATTGTGTAAGAATTTCTTACAGACTTAATAGTGAAATCTCTACTGGGGAAAAGGTGAAGTGGCATATACCAATCAAAAAGAGAGATGGAGCTGTTATAACAACAGAAGACGAATAAAGACAACGTTGTATGGAACACTTTAGTGAGATTATGAATAGGTGATATAAAGGGAATAATTTGATTATTATACCTGAAACTGAAGAAGACCTTAATGTGCCCAGGAATGAATTCATTATGTTGGAGAATGAAGCTATGGTTAAAAAAACTAAAGAGATGGGAAGCCCCTAGAAATAACTGCTATGATGATATTGGCCACAAATAAAGTGGTTCCTAAACTACTAACAAGGTTATTTCTTAGAATGTGGCGTTAAGTGGCAAATCCTGTTGAATAAGAGCTAGGAGTGTTGGTGAAAAATTACCAAAAAATGAAATCTGACTAAAAGCAATAAATACAGAGGAATCACACTTACGTCAGTTGTCATGAAAATATATAGTATGCTCATTCTAAAGAGAATTGAGAGAAAGACTGATGAAAAGCTGAGAGATGAACAAGCAGGCTTTAGAAAAGGTGGAAGTTGTACTAATCATATATTAATTTTAAGACATGTGGTACACAATATGTAGAATATAGAAATCCACTTTTGATAGCATCTGTGGACTATGAAAAAACCTTTGATAGTGTACACCTGCACTTTTTTTTATTGGAGAGTCCTGCGTTGCTATGGAGTTCCTCTTAAATGTGCATATTTGATTAAGTCTGATCATGAGCATAGGAAGTGCAAAGTTAATGTTAGTGAAGTCCTATCAAATGAATTTCCAGTGAACAATGGAGTACTCCGAGGGAATGTGTTGTCACCTATGTTTTTTTATCCTCTTTGGGATTTTGTAATGTATAGAACAGTTGGGATGGTGGAGAAGGATTAGACTGGATTGGTAACGGAATTAGCTGACCTAGTGTATGCTGATAACGCTGTCCTTATTAAAAGAACACCTGCATATCTGAATGCACAAAATATCACGTGAGGTTGGACTCAAGATAAATAAAAGAAAGACAGAGGTAATGAGAACGGAATATGCAATAGAGGATGAAATATCATTGGAAGGCGAATAAATTATTGAGGTGGAATCATTTAAATAATTAGGAACTATGGTATATAATACAGGATCCATAGAATTTGAGTCTTATGAAATATTGAAAAAGGCGAATCAGGTAATTACTAGATTAAGTAAAATCTTGAAATAATATAACCTGAAATTGTATAAAAATTCGTGATATCTATCTATCTATCTATCTATCTATATATATATATATATATATATATATATATATATATATATATATATATATATATATATATATATATGTAAGTTTAGTGAGATCGATATTACTGTATGGACATGAGTCTTGGTATGACAATGAAGTAATATCCTACAGATTTTGTAAATTTGAGAACAAAACCCTCAAAAGAATACTGGGAGTTAACTGGTAGAACAGGATTAGAAATGAAACTATAAGAGAGATAACTCGAGTGCCATGTGTGGATGAGATCACGGTGAGGGGAAGATGGAAATGGTTAAAGCATGATCTTCGTACTCCCCAAGAGATATTAGTTCACCAAACTTTCAATGGGCTTCAGTAGGTACTAGAGAAGTTGGAAGACCCAGGCCCACATGACTGAAGACTATGCAACGTGGTGAATGGAGAAATTTTGATTTAAAAACTCAAGATAGAGACGACTGGGAAATCTAACCTAGGACCTTTGCATCAATAGGCGTTTGAGCAGATGATGATGATGATAATGAGGATTTATTTATAATTTACACAATAATTGTATTCCACTCATAAAGAGTATTTAAGAAATTCTTTTACGAGATATAAGAAAAGTATTTTTTTCATTTTAATACTCTAGTCTAAGTTAAACCAGCAGCCATTTTAACCTTATCCCCATCCATTGCCTGCTTGCAAAATTGATATCCTCCCCGCAGATGAGTTCGTTCTTGCCGCATTAAATTTGTTTCTTTCAGATGCAAAACACGAAATCGTGACGTCTGCTCACAGCAACCCGTAGTTTATTCATGGCTTATGAAGGGCATACAAGTGTTCATAATTCAGCATTTAATGTATATGAATGGATTAAGTTTCCAAGAAGTAGGAACCGTGTTGTCTTTACGATTTTTAAGTCCACCGACGCCTTTGTTTGCCACTTATGAGTTTGAGGATAAGGAAATTTAGCTATGTGCTTTGTTACTAATTATAAGGCAGAGTTAAATATATGTAATCTGCTCTTTAAGTCCTATGACTAAATGTTTGTTATGAGATTTTTTTTTTTATTTCCCCTTTATTCCGTATTCCTTTTTAAAAGAAAAGTCTCGTTAGAGTGAAGTAGTTCTATTCAGTAAATATGTTTTTAACGGTTCTAAATGAGGCGAATGGCTCTTAGAGTTAGATTTTATGTAATTTGATATATTTGGTTAAATGTTTTGTAATTACTGTTTATATGATTTGTCTTTAAGGAAGTGATGAATGACTAAACAAATGTCGTTAAAAAGGTATGTTTTTTTATATGAAAAAAAGATTCAAAGTTGAACCCAGAGGGAAAGTTGATAACAAAAAGATCAGTTTCTGTGAAGAAGCTAAGTCATATACTTTATGCCTGTTTCTTCCGACCTTGAGATATTTTCAGTTTAAAAACTGATGCAAACATTGCAATGGATCAGAATCATTTATTGATATTGTTCTTTATGTATTCATGATATTCGGCTTATGGCATGAGTTTTTCATTCCATATAACTATCATATAATTTTTATATATATTCTTTATAACTTGAATATAAATGAAGGATGATATCAATAGAAATTGCGAAATGATTATAAAACATTAAGAAGCTTATACTGACTTATGTCTTCTTACCCTTCTTCCGTCCTTTATCAGGGTCATGGGTGATATTTAATACACAAAGTTTATCACTCCGAATTAGGTTGACGGATAGATTGGCTGAGCTTTCCTCCTCTGGACACTTTTAAAACGAAGTTACAATTGCTGTTGTAAGCAACAAAGGGACGTTATGGAAAAGGTTTAAATCACTATTTTTAGTTGATTTACGGTAGTACTTATAACGTAAGTACTTGCCTAAGGCAAACAATCCTTTTTGAATTAAGTGAAATATAAAACTAAAAATATAGAAGGTTGGCCAGGGCATCAGTCACCAGTTGAGATACTTCGGCTAGAGTTATGGGGTCTTTTGACTGGCCTGATAGTATTATTATAATTATTTCTATTACGAGCCAAGCTACAAACCTAGTTGGAAAAGCAAGCTTCTATTAGCCCAAGGGCTCCAAACAGAGAAAAATAGCCCAGTGAGGAAAGGAAATAAGGAAATAAATAAATGATGGGAAAAAATTAACATTAAATCATTCTAAAAACAGTAACAACATCAAAATAGATATGTCATATATAAACTATGAAAAAACTCTTGTCAGCCTGTTCAACATTTACTGCAACTTTGAACTTCTGAAGTTTTACTGATTCAACTACCCTATTAGGAAAAGCATTCTATAAATTGGTCAGAGCTGGAATAAAAATTCTAGAATGCTGTTTTGTATTGAGCCTCAGCATGGAGAAGGCCTGACTATTAGAATTAACTGCCTGCCTAGTATTGAGAACCGGATGAAATTGTCTATGAATATCTGAATGTAAAGGATAGTGAGAATTATAAAAAATCTTATGCAACATGCATAATGAACGAATTGAACGACGGTGGCAAAGATTAATATCTGGATCAGGAATGAGAAATTTAACAGACCGTAAGTTTCTGTCCAACAAATCAAGATAAGAATCAGCAGCTGAAGACCAGAAAGGAGAACACTACTCGAAGCAAGGTAGAATGAAAGAGTTAAAACATTTCTTCAGAACAGATTAATCACCGAAAATCTTAAGAAACTTTCTCAATAGGCCAATTTTTTGTGCAATTGAATCCTTATCTCTGGTTACCGTTCATTTTCCCTTTGCCTACACACATACCGAATAGTCTAGGCTATTTTTTTACATATTCTCCTCTGTCCTCATACACCTGACAACACTGAGATTACCAAACAATATTTCTTCGCTTATGGGGTTACTGCACTGTAATTGTTCAGTGGCCAATTTCCTCTTGGTAAGGGTAGAAGAGACTCTTTAGCTATGGTAAACAGCTCATCTAGGAGAAGGACACTCCAAAATCAAACCATTGGTCTCTAGTCTTGAGTAGCTCCATAGCCTGTGTACCGCGGTCTTTCACTGTCTTGGGTTAGAGTTAGTGCGCACACTATCTTATTTCTCTTCCTCTTATTTTGTTAATTTTTTTATAGTTCATATAGAAGATATTTATTTTAATGCTGTTACTCTCCTTAGAATATTTTTTTCTTTCCTCACTGGGCTATTTTCCCTGTTGGAGCCCCTGGGCTTATTTCATTCTGCTTTCCCATCTAGGGTTTTGGCTTAGTAATCAATGGAATATTCATATTATGCATTTTATAAATATGCGTTACGCATCAACGATTGTCTGTATGTGAGAGAGAGAGAGAGAGAGAGAGAGAGAGAGAGAGAGAGAGAGAGAGAGAGAGAGAGAGAGAGAGAGATTTGTGTGAAGTCTTTTGTCCAAACGATGCTATTTCCTGATTATAACATCTCATACTTCCCTTTCAAATAGCTCATGCTGTGTGCTACAGCGCTATTCTTTTAAATTGTACTATCGGTTTTTTTCTGTATTTACTTATATAAGCTCTCATACTATGCTACATTAATTTTTCAGAATTGGACTACTACCATTAATTCTTCTTTCAACTAATTAACAACTAATTCTTTGGGATAACTTCATGCGATAATGTCACTTGTATGTAGGATTTGGTTTGTAATAAGAAATTTAGATATTTATATCAAATATATAGGTTGACAAATATTTATCTGAACTTCCCATATAATGATAATCTCTGAAATACTTTGATTATCAGCAGAGTTAATTTCTTGTTGTTACCGAAAAAAAAAAATTTAAAATTTGCAATGGAAATTATTAATGCTGCATCAAAAATATATTTTTTAAACCTAGACATTTATCATAATTGCTAATAATACAATCCACCCTCCAATCTTAGTTCGAAAATAACGTTAGATATATATGTAATCATGTTAGTATGGCTGCAGCAGCCTGAAAAAAGAAAGATCTAGGACCAAACTATTAAGGAGGGAGGAATAACAATGGTAAATTAAAAACCGTATAAATAGCAAAAGGCATCTTTCAGGCTCTCAATGAAGACGTTATTATTTCATAAATGGATATCCAATAACCTATTTCTTCTTTTAAAACTCGATACCTGAGGAAAAGTTATAAGTTATAATTGAACCCTTCACCTCTCAATAGAGTCAGAAGTTGTTCCCTGAAACCTCATAAAGATAGTTGCTTATTAATGAAAAATGTACTATTTATTGTTTACAAAGTTTACTGACTTTGATACTTGAGACTTCTCGGTTTCTCTCGAAGCTTCCAATGGGTTATATTAAGGGTAGAAAATATTTGAATTCTGAATACTGACTGATTGGGGTCTATTACCCAATTTTTCACGGAATCCTCTTAGATCAACAATTAAGAGATGCATATTTATTAATTTTTCTTTCCAATAAGATC
>NC_090733.1:22902244-22919744 GCF_036898095.1 Palaemon carinicauda | reverse complement strand
TTCTAAGAAATGGCGAAAGTGACAGACAGCCAAGTGCACCGCCAGCAATCTGCGATCGAAGGTAGAATAATACGATTCTGCCTTGGACAGTTTTCTTCTGAAGAAGGTCAATGGGTGGGGTGAGCCATTGACCACCTGTTCGAATACTGCACCAATGGTGACGTCGCTGGCATCGGTAGCGAGAAGGAGAGGGTCATGTGTGATGGGAAAAGTGAGAGTAGCAGCGGTTGATAGGGCATTCTTTGCGTTGCAGAAGCCCACTTCTTGAAGGGGACCCCACTTCAGGTCTTTTGAAGAAGGTGTAAAGGTGAGCAAGAGTGGCTGCAATGGCTGGCATAAAAAAGTGATAATAGTAGATCATGCCTAAGAATTCCTGCAGTGCTTTGATGGTCGAGGTCGTAAGGAAGTTCTGACCAACTGCTACCTTCTCAGGGAGGGGATGGACTCCTTCAGGAGTGATGCAGTTCCCTAAGAATGACACTTCATTGGCGCCAAAGGTACACTTGTGCACTTGTCGTTTCGGACTACAAGGCCGTTTTGTTGTAGGCAGTCAAGCACGATGCAGGGGTGACGGAGGTGTTCCTCTTTTCAGGAAGAGAACATAAGTATGTCGTCCACATAACACACAGAAGGGGAGGTCCCCGAAGATGCCAACCATGTGACATTGAAAAGTGGCCCCAGCATTACGAAGGCCAAAACAGGAGGAATCGAAGGTGTATGTACCGGAGGGAGTGGTGATAGCAGTCTTGGGGATGTCTTCTTGGTTCATAGGCATCTGATAATACCCCTTCAGGAGATCAAGCATGGAGAAAACGTTTGCTTTGTGCAGGTAGGAGGTCACGTCGGCGATGTTTGAGAGGGGGTAGTGATCCGGTTCTGTTTTCATATCCAGGTGCCTGTAATCCCCACACGGATGGAGGGAGCGGTCTTTCTTTAGGACGATGTGTAAGGGTGATGACCATGGGCTGGAGGCCTTTTGACAAAGGTCCATTTCTTCCATATTGGTGAATGTCTATTTGGTGGCTGCCAATCGGTCCAGTGTCAGACATCTGAATTTGGCGAAGACTGGGGGTCCTGTCGTCTTGATATGGTGATAAATACCATGTTTGGCAGGAGCTGTGGGCGTTTGGCGAAGTTCTGGACAGAAGACTTCCGGGTAGGACGCAAGGAGGTGGGCATAGGGATTTGTGGGTGCGCTGATGTGGAGAGCGAGGTTGGAGGGGCGGGTTGAAGAGGTGTCGACAAGTACGAGTCTGAGTTGGCCAATCGTCGGTGGGCAACATCGACAAGAAGATGGAAATGAGAGAGGAAATCCGCACCGAGGATTGACAATGTGACGTCAGCAACGAGAAACTTCCAATTAAATTGGGCTCTCACAAACGAAAATGTGAGGTTCTCGTAACCATAGGTGGGTATCGCAGATCTGTTGGTCGCTACCAGGCGGACGTCGGCCAACTTAGACAGACTACGTCGTGTCCTGAAGAGTTCCCTTGGCAAAAGAGACCGACAAGCACCCATGTCTACCAAAAATCCCACGCCCGTTCCAGCATCATGTAAAAAGAAAAGATTAGAAACACGGGAGGCCACCACCACGAGCGATGGCCTACTTACAGGTTTTTTGGCCACTGATATTCCTTAGCATATTTCTTCATGGCAGCCCCGAATCTGGAATGGTAGTAGCAAAACTGTGGCCGATGGGCGGCAGTAATTGGCTGTAGAAGTCGTTGGTTGGGGCACGAGTGAATGGTGGGTTACGGGTGGCTGTGTCGCCAATCCGGTACGTCACGTAGTAGGCGTGTGTGCCCTATGGCATTCACGTCAGCTTTGGTTGATGTTGAATAGGTGTCCTCTTCATCAGGAGTGGAGGCGTTGATGGACGTCTTGAAGGTCGTGAAGTGGCTGTCCATAAGGGCGTCGGCTTTGGTCATCAAGTCCTTTATGGGTAAACTATCGTCATTGGGTATGGCAGCACGCAAAGGTTCGGGTAAACGGCGTACCCAAAGGGCACGAAGTAGGTTCACCTCACGACAGGAGAGCCGTCCGCGCCAGGTTACAGGCGAGCGATACTTTTCACTTCCCTGAGGGCGAGCGAAGCCCTTTGGTCCCCAACGGTTGTTGAGAGAGCTGAAAAAGCTTTGCTATACGGCAGCTGGTGACTGCAAGTACTGCTGTAGAAGGTATGTTTTGAGGATGCCATATGCTATTGGGGTGTCTCCTTGTTCACAAAGCCAGCCGAAGATTTCCGGGAAGGTGTCCTCGGGTATCGCCGCGAGAACATAATCTGCTTTGGCGGTTGAGCGAGTCACGCCCTTGATGTGGAACTGGACTTCTGCGCGCTGAAACCAAGCATATGCCTTTCCGCTGGTGAATGACGAAGGTTTGTGTGGGGCTGTGCCAACTTCCATGGAGTCCGTCATAGTAACAGTGATTGGGGGGAAGGCGGGAGTAGTTAGTTGACCCCCGGGGTCACCAATGTGACGAGCCAAGAGAGGTTGTGAACCAAAGGCGAGATGAATGCTACTGAATGCGTTATTCTAGACACATCGGGTATGTATACGCACTAGGACCCGGCAAGAAGGTCACAAAATACAAACATGCAATTTCTTGTCCAACCAGCAACCGGTTCTGTTAACAGTTAACAATGAAATAGACAGGCATGTTAATACAAGTTGCTGTTATTGCGAGGGGAGAGAGAAGATATAAAGGACAATATATACAAAAAAGAGAAATGTCATTACTATGTAAGATTGTGGGACACACCAGCAGTACATGGCTCCCCCCCCCCCTGCCCCCCTAGAAAGGACATACTGTACATGTTAAATAGGGAACCCTGATCTAGAGAGGCGTACTGTAGGCGGGTCATATGGCAGAAGATAAGCAGGTTTTAGACAATCAATGGAGACCCAGTCTTCTTTGCCCCGAATGTTCAGAAGGAATGCTTTCAGATTGCGTCGGATCACAAGGAAAGGGCCCGTGTAAGGGGGCATTAGCTGTGGCTTGCTAGTTTCGTTGCGTAGGAAGACGCGCATTACAGATTGGAAGTCTGTCGGTATGTGATGCTTCGCTGGGGGCTTGTAAGTCTGGCGGCATGGTGTAAATTTTCCCACGTCGTGACGAGTGGTACAATACTTACAGTATATCGCATGTGGAAAAGTGACTGTGATACCGACATTCCGGGAAGGAAAGCACAAAGCTGACGAATCAATAAAATAATGGTTATAGATCTTCAATAAGTAGTTTTTGTGTTATAGAACAGACTATAGATTTGGATATCACCGATAATTAATTAAATTCAAAGCAAAAGAGTTGGTCTAGTCAAACTTGCTTTCATTCATAGTCAAATAGAATTTCATCACATGCTTAACTGCTGATTGTTTATAGACATATATGCACAAATTGGCCTTTCACAATAATCACCAGTAAAGTAATGAAAATTCAGTTTAACTTCATTAATTCTGCAAGTATATGTATTTTACACAGAACGCAATGATAATTCATGTATATACGCTTATTATCCACTTAAGTAAAATATACATCTTTTAAACATTTACTGTAGTACTGCTACAAAATAAAAATCTTGAAATGTGACAGGACATGGATTTTGGAGGTTACGAATGAATTTTACATATGAGGTCAAGAGTGTTCTCTCTCTCTCTCTCTCTCTCTCTCTCTCTCTCTCTCTCTCTCTCTCTCTCTCTCTTATAATATATATATATATATATATATATATATATATATATATATATATATATATATATATATATATATATATATATATATATATATGTGTGTGTGTGTGTGTGTGTGTGTGCGCGCGCGTGCGTGCGTGTGTATGTGTTTGTTACGGTCATTTTGGAAAATTGGTCATTTTAAAAATACCAAAAAATTATACAAAAAGACCAAATTTGTGGTCACTTTGCAAAATGACCTAAATATCTTGAAATTTTGCAAAAGGGCCAAGATTTTGGTCCATTTACAAAATCACCAATATCATCGTTGGTAAGGTTACAAAATGTCTAGTCAGCAAGTAGCTAACCTAACCTAACATACTTGCTGATTGGACATTTTGTAACCTTACCAACGATGATTCTGATGATTTTGTAAATGGACCAATATCTTGGCACTTTTGTTAAATTTCATAAGTGTTATGAAAAAAAGATAGAAAATTAAACTATTATGCCGATGTTCATTTAAATAGAGGAAAGGGAGTAACAAATTGATATGTTTTTGGTAGATTATAATATTCTTCTTATACCTTCTAATATGATTTTAATAGAACATTACTGAGAGAATCACGTCAAAAATGCATCCATCTACTTTATTTTACGTAGTAATGAAAGAAAGGTATAGTTTATTATTAGGGAGAAATTTATCAAAACCTGCTGTGGAAAAAGTTAATTATATGCCAGTGCATGAAACTGACTATATGCCCCATTTGCTTTTGACAAGGGGAAATCTTATACTAACTATGTATTACGAAATATTTCATGAATCTATTACATCACATTAATAACTGAGTTTTGAATCATGCTTGATATATGAATAAACCTATTAGTAACCTATTACAGAATATATTTCCATAAAGATGATTTGATAGTCGGGCATGGCCTTACAAAATATTCCATTAGTCAGAAAATACGGGACTTAATTTTTCATACTTTGTGAGTTGTAACAACGCGCGTCAGAATTGGATATCAAGCTGTTATTTTTAATTACAAAATGAATAAATGTTACCACAGATTCCTGTTTATTGGATATTAGACAGGCTGCACCATTCCCATGTTCAGCATTGTGTTATGTTATATTAACTGGAAAAAAAGTGGTGATGATAGTATTCCGGGTGACCCATTTCCTATTTAATTCCATCTAATGATTACATATCAAATTGCAAATTATCATAATGTTTTTATTCAAAATCTCTCCGTAATAGTGAGTATGAAATATATAGTCCTGGAGCCAAGGGGTGTTTGCATCCATTTTATGTCCACAAAATTACCCACCTGATTTTGATAGTGGACCACCTTGGACACATTTTTAGCGAGGGTGTTTGTTCTGAAACCCGGCAGTAATGGAGATATTCACTAGTTTGTTAGAAATGCTCTGATGCAAAATCGCTCCAAAAGTTAGGGGTACGGGAAATTAAAATTAACACAACATTGCACATAATTAACCTATGGTTTTGTGTTGGTGCTTAAATTGAAGCTAGTTTAGTTATCTACAACATGAAAACAAGTTCAAGGTCATCAGATGAAAGTCAAGGTCACCAGAGGTCAAAGTGTGACGTAATTTTACTTATGCTTGAAATTAAGACTTTCTTTCATTTGAAGGCCAACAAAAAAACTCATGATGATATAACTGTTTATTTGAATGCACATCTGAATACCATACAATATTAGGTAATTTTAGAAAAAGAATTGAAGTCTCTAACACAAATGGTAGTCCTTTGAGGTTGAGTTGAAAATAGCGAAAATCGGCAACTTTTGCCAATTACATACATGCAAAAGACAGACATACGGCAATGCACAGGAACATCATTTAACTTAACAGATATGATAAGAAGGGTACAAAAATCATTTTCCATCAATCTTCACACCAACATTTTAGAAGAATATCAGTTGCATGCATGAAACCTATTTACTAGTGAAACGATTTTATGATACCGGATTTCTACAGCCTGTGTTGTTTGACTGGCAGCTGCAGTAGGGGCAACATGTAATTTGATTTTGTTTGCAAGGACAGCGCTGGGTAGCACAGGCATAACATTTGCATGGGAGTGGAAAATCATTTGGAAGCAATAACTGCATTCTCTCGGGCAGCAGAGCACAGTAATCCTGATAGAAGCCAAACTCACACGGGTTTAGTTCTGCATTGTCAAGGCAGTGTAACTGCAAGTATGTCCCATAGAATGCTCGAAGTATGTGTCCTTTAACTGAGCGACTAGTTGGAGGAAGGTCTAATATGGTCTTCTTGCTGTGATGGTAGAGATGAAGCCCAGAATGATTCCATGGTGACTGGTAATGGTGTTCCAGGTGACATATCATTCAGGTCAATTGGACTATTTTTACATCTCCTTGCTCGTTCACTGTCTTTAACTGAGCGACTAGTTGGAGGAAGGTCTAATATGGTCTTCTTGCTGTGATGGTAGAGATGATGCCTCAGCTGGTCCATTGATTTACATGGTGTTCCAGATTTGAAGACGTTCACAAGATACTCTTCAACTGCCGCAAAGTCAATATTGGTTGGATCCTTCCCAAATTCACAGAGATATTGAGCAGGCTTTGCTTTCAAACCAGAAGATTTAGTTCCAAATTTGCTTGATGAATCACAACCAGTAAGGTGATGGAGTGGTAGTATGACTTTGCGGATCTCAGGGTCCATCTTCTCTGCCAAGGTATGCAGTGGTATGTGTCTGGTTGCATTTCCCACACCTGCTCTTATCCACAGTTCCTTGAGGCCATAACCTCTCAAGAGATTCCAGTAATGAAGTCCAAGTACCAGGACATCTGTGTCATTTGACAATAAGATGATTCTTGAAGCTCCACCCTTGACAGCATGCAGGGCATGTGGGATCATTCTCACGTCGGCCTCTTCAATTCTGTGATTTAGTTCAGGCAGTTGGATGCTGATATCATTAAAAACACCTCTGCATGGTTTGGTTTCACTATGTCCAAATGTCCAAATGCACTCACCACTATGTCTGCTGTTTGCATTGGGTTCTCCAAAATGTGCTCCCGAATTAACCCTTGGAGCTTTGCTTTGTTCATAGATGAAGCCCAGAATGATTCCATGGTGACTGGTAATGGTGTTCCAGGTGACATATCATTCAGGTCAATTGGACTATTTTTACATCTCCTTGCTCGTTCACTGTCTTTAACTGAGCCCTCAATATATGTGTCAAACACAAAGTCGATACGATTTGCATTGTTGCAAAGGCCATGCACATAACCCAGAAAATTTGTGCAGAGATCACCAAAGGTATTGATATTAACGGTTCGCATTCGACGCAAGTAACCCATGACATCCACAATTGCAGCAGTATTCGCAGGTGTCCATGCTGGTGGCTGCAGGTAGTCCTTTGCATCAAGCAACTTCTCCAATTCATGGCAGAGGTCACTTTTGTTTGGTTTGACCATTAGCCCTTCTGAGTCGAAGAGATAGTTTGTGTCGATCAGGTCATAAGTGAGCAGGTCTTGTAAGTCATACCCTCGCACTCTGGCAATGTCAAAGATCTTCTGAGTTTCCGCCAACTGCTTCTGGTTCTCTTTGGCTTTTGTTTGGCGAGTGTGCTTTGCTGCTGTGTTGCTTTTAAATGTTTTCAGATTTCGGCGGTGGATAGTGTCAGAGATTAAACGTTGTCTTGTCACAAATCGCTCAGTCCGAAAGGTCTCATAGAGTGTCTTGCATGTAGCATCGAACTGCAGAAGATCATTACGGATTTCCTGTGGCATTGATTCCTGTGATATGATATTGTGTAGGGTCTGTACATCATCCTTATTCTTCTGCGCAGAAGATCTCACAGGATTGTCATGTTCTTTGACATAACTAATTATTTCATCAACCAAGGCTTCAGAACTTCGAGTTGCTGGGAGATTGAACTCATGATTCACCAGAAGTTCTCTGCTGGGTGTGACAACACCAATGATCTTGTACTGCAGGTTGACCACTGCCAACATCTCATGGTGGATAATTTCCCATTGAGCAACAAACTGCTTCCTCTTTGTACTCCCTATGATACCACCAGCACTCTTCTGAGAGCGATTGATTGTCTGCTCAAGACACATGTCTGCTCCAACAGAAGTGAATTGACCTCCTGTCCGCTTCACAACAAACTTTCCAGATTTGAAGTTTTCAAACACATTTGAGGCATCTTGTGGTAACTTCCTCATATCCTCCAGATAAACTGAAGCCCATCGCAGGTAGTTTATCCTATCACATCCAGCAAACAGGGGGAGGGTGGCTTGAAGACTCTGGAGATGGAGATCCCAGTTTCCCTCACGGTCGGCCCTGACAAGGTTACTCAGGATGGATACCATTTTCACAAACTGATCCCAAAAGGCAAACGTCTCGGATATCTCACATCTGTCTGACCTAAAGGCATTGAAGTCATCAATCAATTTTGATGAAATTGAAATGAATACCTCTAAGTGTGCCCTGCTTTCTTCCTGTTTTTTCTCTGACACAGAGGACTTCATCAACAGTATCAACGAAAGCTCGTTCATGTATGGTTCAACACCATTGATTCTGAAGAATTCGGCCCACTGTAACCTCTCAAGGCACTCACTGAGCAACATCAATCCTTTTAGTGACCTCGTATAGTGCGTACCATCAAGCACTGACCTAACAATATTTCTACCAAAACCTTTTGACTCAGCCAAGATGGTTTCAGCACCACTTCCATCAATATATTTGCCAATAGCTCCCATGACAACCTTGATTACGTGAAACGATCCCAAACAAAGAACCAAGTTGCTGAATTCATCTGGGTTGTGCATGATGATCTCTCTGGCAATGTGGTATACCCCCTCATCACAAGTTATGGGCAAATGAGGCTGATCTAACTGACTGAGGATATCTTGAAAGTTCTTGAGGGCAGTGTACACAGTAGCGTACTCTGTGACAGGATATGGAAGAACAGGAAGAAACCCTATTATCTTTTGAGGAACATTTTCATGAGTAACAAGGGAATTAAAGGCACTCCATGAGGACATCTGCTGTTCTTGGCTTGTTTCTCTGATGCCTTCCTTCATATCTGACATGTTCATTCTGCCTAGTATCCATGCAGTATCCTTCATCATTGTAACATATCTTCGGCATTCATCTGCTTCATACAGATCTTCCGGAACCTCATACACAGTTGGAAGACTGGGTTTCTTGGCAGGTTTTATGTAGTTTCTCAAAACCTGACAACTTAGTTCCTGTTTGAATTGTCTTTCTCTGTGTGTTACCTGAGTTTGGGACATATTTGGTTTACTATTCCCTAATGTACCAGCTGGTTTGTCCTGCATTAGGATAGACACAGTGTCATGACTTCCACCAATTCCAGACAAAGTGTTTTCCTCATGATCAAAGTTGTCAAATGCGCCAATAGTAAATCTACTTCGATCAAAGTGACTGGGAAGAGGGACCTGACCCCGATTTGATTCAGTGATATATGAAGCCATATCACAATGATAGCGAAGAACCTCATCATAACTGGTTGCAAGTCCAAACCGATTGAAACTTGAGATGAGAGTTTTTGACCTGCAAGCATTGTATATTGCTTCTGAGTTCAGCATGTGCAGAGGAGTGCGCTTTCTACCATTGTTCACTATGTAAAACATGACCTGATAAACAGAGAGTATTTTTCTCATTTTTCCATCAGAAATGTCACAGTCATCCAGGTTTTTATGCTGTGAGTTGTCAGGGTCGTTGTAATTGCACTTCACATCAAAGTCAAACAGTGTTGAGAACACTTCGGCAACTTCATCTGGAATTGCTATGTCTCTGTACGCTTTCTCAAGTTCATTGGCGTCACAAAATTTTCATTGAGCTCAAAGTCCTCTTTCAAGAAACAATTCCTTAACAATAAACCACACTGTTTTAGTATATCTGAAGTCATTTCCCTATCAGAGTGTTGTGGCATACTATCTACAGCACTATTCTTGAAGAAGATTGTAGGGGCCTTTGCACTTTGAGGGGTGAAGAATGACACATCATTACCACACATATTTAGCAAATACAGTTTCCCATCCCTGTTTCTGAAGGCAGTGACATCTTGATCATCACTCTGTACCACTTTATTGCAACTATCAGATACATATGACAAGTTGTAGCACCTTGCAGAGTTCAAACCTGGTTCAATGTTCTTCATTACATCTGCAAATATATCCAGCTTCTTTTGACCAATGGACGGCAACGCAGACTTGGAGGACTGCCTTTCTCCTTTCAAGATATATTTGCGGATGCAGTCATTGTGACAGTACAAATCTGCCCCAAACACAGCATCTGCATCTTGCAAGTCACTGGTTCGCGTGTATACTTCATCCTGAAGAGCCAGTGCAGCTCTCAGGAAGGATTTTGCACGGCCTTCCTCCGAGATTCGCCACTTCTTGTATACATTGTTGTGTTTTACATGGCCACATATGAAGCACGGCTTGGAGAAGATGTCTACATTTTCTGCACGTGATGCTGGATCCCGTGCTGCAGTTGAGGAACGTCTCCTCATCTGACCACCCGATGAGGTACTCTGCTGTGCACCTGCGTCAGATGTTGCTGCCAGCTGCAATCTCTCAAGATTCCTTTTGTGTGTGTACCGTTTGTAGCAATCATTATTAACATGGTAGACAAACTTCGCCTGATCAACAGGATTCAGTCTCTCTAACACACAGTCCCCTCTAATGCCAGCAGCTTGGATTACTGCTAATCTGCCATTCTCTGTCCCTGATTGGGTTAATCTCTTTGGCATATGATGCACCTCTCAGGATCAGTGGATTGGCTAAGTATCGGTGAAGCTGTCCGTCTCCGTTTTCTTGGGATATCCGCCATACTTGATGATGTCCCTATGTACTCATCAGTCCTGAAAAGAAAAAAAAGAGCATTAACTCTTAATCGGTCACATATAGGAAAAGTGTATGGTTTACTTTTTTGCCTTGGTATTATAATTCAACGATACTAGCTAAGATATTTTTGCTAAAAATGCTTTTTTGATAAATTAAATATTAAAATTACAAATTGTTACAAAATTAAAGTAATCAAATTCTAACAAACTAGTAAATATCTTCATTACTACCGGGTTTCAGAACAAACACCCCAACTAAAATTGTGTCCAATGAGGTCCACTATCAAAACCAGGTGGGTAAGGGATGCAATTGAGAAATTTTGCCAATTTTCGCTATTTTCAACTCAACCTCAAAGGACTACTATTTCTGTTAGAGACTTCAATTCTTTTTCTAAAATTACCTAATATTGTATGGTATTCAGATGTGCATTCAAATAAACAGTTATATCATCATGAGTTTTTTTGTTGGCCTTCAAATGAAAGAAAGTCTTAATTTCAAGCATAAGTAAAATTACGTCACACTTTGACCTCTGGTGACCTTGACTTTCATCTGATGACCTTGAACTTGTTTTCATGTTGTAGATAACTAAACTAGCTTCAATTTAAGCCCCAACACAAAACCATAGGTTAATTATGTGCAATGTTGTGTTAATTTTAATTTCCCGTACCCCTAACTTTTGGAGCGATTTTGCATCAGAGCATTTCTAACAAACTAGTGAATATCTCCATTACTGCCGGGTTTCAGAACAAACACCCTCGCTAAAAATGTGTCCAAGGTGGTCCACTATCAAAATCAGGTGGGTAATTTTGTGGACATAAAATGGATGCAAACACCCCTTGGCTCCTGGACTTATAAGTTAACGAGCCTATTTTATCCTATATTTACAGTATTTTCCATATATTTATATGTTAGAAATATGGACGACCACAACGAGTTTATAATTGCCGGAAGCCTGCCTCTGATATGGATGTTGGTCGGTTATGGCAATATCCCGAAAAAGAATAACTGCAAATACGGACTTTGAATGTGTATGATACAAAAAAGAGACTTAAGCCTCTTCCACACGAGGGACAAATGTAAAGCGTCCAGAAAATGTCACCAAATTTGTAGTCTGGGTGACGATCCCGAGTGTTTAGTAGACAACGGCATTGATAGGGAAACCACAGGCAAATCACCGACTACTATCTGCCTGTAGTCTGCCCTCTGCTCGGCGTCTTACCCAAGTCATACGTTCGGTTGCCTGTGCCTACAGCCTGCTTTTGATATGTTGATTTGGTAACACCGTCTTAAAGCGAGGCAATTACTTGCAAATTAGAGTGCCCATCCTGCATTTGCCCGTCGTGCAGAAAGGGCATTAATGAGTGCATGACTCGAAATAAAACTGTATGTATTTTGCTTCCGGCGGCATTAAGAATTTGTACGATCTCATATATATATATATATATATATATATATATATATATATATATGTATATATATGTATATATATGTGTGTTTATATATATATATATATATATATATATATATATATATATATGTAGTATATATGTTATATCTATATATATATATATATATATATATATATATATATATATATATATATATATACATATATATATATATATATATGTATATATAGTAATATACCATATATATATATATATATATATATATATATATATACACACACATATATATATATATATATATATATATATATATATATATATATATATATAGGGGCAGAGAGAACAGGAGTTTTGAGGCTTAATTCAGTTAATTCCTGATGTGTAGAGTATATTGTAATTGAGTATGTATGCCCAATTATATGTGTAGGCCTCCTTTCTCTACCATGGATTGTTTCTTTTATGTTATTATAAAGGTTTTTTTTTTTAGTGTATTCTAATATTGAAATAATAGCAATATTATTAAGAGCAAAGCCTTTGCTCGTTCCTCAACCTTGCATTAGTTAATCAAATGTCCTTTGTAACGGCATTGAACAGAATTTCACTTTATTAATGGAAATGAATACTATCTATTAATCAGAATTCATGTTATAGATTTCAAAAGCATGATTAGATTTCGAATATTCCCGAAAATCCTCAAAGTTTGCACATAATTCACGAAAAGGAAATTATAATATATCGGGATATTCTACAGTGTTAATTAGAAAACTCTGTTTCATAAGCAGACGTCAAATGATATTTTGAAATAAAATATAAATAACAATTGATTCCTCGAATTCGGAATAGTGAATTAGTGTTTAAGGAAAAGCCGAATGCCAGCCATCCTTGGCATAAGAGATGAATGATTAAATGCAAGACAATTGCGACATCCGTAAAAGGAAGCAAAAAATGTCATCAGCAATTTGTTAATTGAGGGAAGTTTTCCGGATGTACCAACCATAGTCTGGAACGACGATTTCGAAATAATTTTTTTATGTTTTTGGCAATGCTCTAATGAAATATTCTTATTGCCTGTGATAAAATTTCTGATTTATTTTTTTCCTTGTAAAACAATTATATCTTACACCTCGATGATTAATGTCAAAATGGAATTAAGTAACTACGAAACCCCACCAAATATATATATATATATATATATATATATATATATATATATATATATATATATATATATATATATATATATATATATATATATATATATATACAGATATATATATATATATATATATATATATATATATATACATATATATATATATATATATATATATATATATATATATATATATATATATATATATATATATATATATATATATATATATATATATATATATAGTATATGTAAATATACATGTATATATATATATATATATATATATATATATATATATATATATATATATATATATATACTAAATCAGTAATCTCAATGACGTTAATGGCATGTACATGGCAGTCATACCTGCATCTCACTGTCACCTCATTCATATGTAAATTGTAGCCGTAAAGGATCCCTGGAGACATCTAGAGAGATCCCTGAAAGCGTGTTTAAACCAAGCAAGGAACCGAGATGGGTGGTTTCCTCATACCATAAACACCTGACCATAATGTAATGGGAACCTTAAGAGGTCTTATGTACTATACAGTATGACGAAGTCCTTTTTTATCCAGAAAAATATTTTCTTATTTCACTAGGTTTGCACCATTTGAGAGTGATTTGCTATATAATTTCTTGTTCATCTATTTGTTTATATGACAATAAATTTGTTTATTTCGATGCAAGGTTACTTATTTATTCCTTTATTGAATATAATTCATCAAAAGTTTGCTCCATGGTATTTCCTATGTTAGTCGCATCGACAATCTAATAGAGAGAATTTGCACATTAAACTGATGAATTATTTGCTTTTGTATCGATTAACTCATTAATAGAACTTCTCTTTCATAATTAGCCTCTAAGGTATCTTCTAGCGGTAACTGCATCGCTAATTGAATGGTTTGCCGTTTAAGTTTCATACTGGCAGGTATTCAAGACCATTTTGATCTTGCTGATATTCTCTTCGGTCACTAAACCTTCATAACAAGATCTAGGAAACAAATAAGACTCTAGAAAATATTTAACCGGAATAATTGTTGACATCTTTCACCCTGTATTAAAGCATATTATATGAGTATGAGAAGTATCTTCCAACGAAGAATCGTCTGGACAATCCTTCTGATATTTAAATGAAATTTCTAAGTATATTTGGTCAATATATATCCAATTCCTTATATATATATATATATATATATATATATATATATATATATATATATATATATATATATATATATTGTCACATATCATCGGTTATTAAATAATGATAAATGATTAGAGGTTAATTTTCACAACAAAAAAGAGCATAAATCTTCAACAGCCAATGAAATAAAACTTTAATCTTGCGATTACATAACAAAAGAAATAAAATTTTTTCGCTGACTTTCAGATGATTTGATCAGTTCAAAACAATGGTAATTAACTTAGAAATACTAGACACACTCGTGGAGAACGTACTTAGATCAAGTTACAGTTTATCTGCTTCCATCAGTAGAATAGCAATTTATCTCAAGTCCCAAATGTGACCTATTAAATAAACATTAGAATCTTAATTTCTATCCAAGTCAAGCAAGGGGGAGGGACACACACATAATACTTGTCTCACATTGTATGTCAAAGGCAAACGTTAATACTACGATCGCAACCTAGTGAAATGTCGTTTGGGGGTAATGGTCGCCCAACACCGACGAGGGCACGCGACCGTCTCTCGAACACAGCTCCCCTCACTCTACTTCTATGGGTGAGTTCTTATGGCATTTGGAGGTTAGGTGCTTCCGCTAGGAGATAGGTGGCCTCCTTTTGCTAGGTGACAGCTTTGATCTAGGTCGCCCAGATCTAGGTTGCCCCACCTCAAAGACCCCAGCTTTTGTCCAACTTCCCTCATGTTTTGACTGGGAAGTAAACAAATGACAACAGGATACATTCCACATTGATGGTGCGAATCGTTCTTCAGACCCGATGGTCTGTGGCATATTTTATGTTGAACTGATTTACACAATACCCGTCTAACTCTATATATATATATATATATATATATATATATATATATATATATATATATATATATATATATATATATATATATATTTTTTTTTTTTTTTTTCAGCAGAATACGCATATGTGTGCACCCGGTGATCTAATTCCTCTTACAGCTTCTCTATTTAGAAACCGATTATCCTTCACTATCCGAGAGCTAGAACATTTGTTCAAATATCTTGATCAAACGATATAAGTGAAACATTAACACACAGTATGTCCATTTAATATTTGAAAAGTATTCTATCAAAATACGAATTAAGATCAAAGGTCCCAGCCACTCCCTTCCTTGGATAGTTAGTTGAAATTTATTTTTGCAGAAGGAACATCTCGAGTAAATTCACACGTAATGCCAATAAATAAGACCAGTTTCAATAGTAATGTTTTCAGAAGATATTGGCACCACTTGTTAGCTCCAACACAATTTGCAACAATTGTTGGGATTGGCTCCCATTCCGTGGGTTTAGTTGAGAGATGAATCATCTCGATTATAAGAAGAGAAAAAAACAATGTATTTTTTTTTTTACCTTTCAATTACATTTACTTCCTTGGGATATATAAGAAATACTGTTAGTAATTTAAGTCATAGACAACACTCAATACCCTTAAGGAACAATTAAACATAGGAATCATAAATCTCATACCAAGCTATAATTAAATGAGAAACCAACCTAGTTTTAAACTAAATTCAGCCAAAATATTGGTTCATTAAAACGATAAATCAATTAGCGTAAGCAAATATTGAAATGCGTAAGAAATACACGCTACTTTTATATATAATTTTAAATCATTCGAGAGTGGAAGTTGATATTTCCTTTACTTCTTTCACGCTTTCGTATTTAGGAAAGAAAATGTCCTCCCGAAAATCTTTGGACGTGGAACAATAGAACTTAATCTGGAGTCGCAGTTTGCTTAAGGGTTTATGCACAATTCCGATATTGGAAACTAATCTCTATAAATTCCTATTGTGATTGTTTCTGTTTGCTGTAATTTTCGTATTCTGCATTATGGAAAAGGATTGAAATCAGGATTGGTTCTTTACGTGATTGGATCGATGCCAATACGGGTATAAGGAAGGAGAAGCCATAAGAAGTCCATTTGGCCCTGAGATGTAGAGTCCTTTCTGATTATTCTTATTTATGTCTCAAAGATTACACTTTGCAAGGAAAAATGAAAAGTCCCACTCACTACTTATGAATCTTAAATACAACCCAATGAAGGTATACAATAGCAAATATAGATTTATTGATTCCATGAATTAGTTTCTTTGTTTATATGAAGATGCACCTCACATCGAGGGCGGTTACATATTATAGTGATCCTTTTTGTAGAATATTCATAGGAGTTTAGAAAAACTAAAGAAATTTTTAAGATGTACATAACGTTCGCTACAATTTATTTCCGTTTATACATATGCCTTGAACCTAGTGTGTAATAAAGATTAATTTTGATGGTACTTTTTAAGAAAGTAGTTTATTATGGAAATATCTAACGGAATATTTCTATATTAAACAGATCACTAATCTCAACTAAGTCGTGGCTGAGGCTTCTGGGCAAAGTTTGTGACAATCTCGGAGGAAAAATTCAGTTTATGTGAAGCACCAGGATTATAAGTCTTTCTTCAGAGTTCAGCTAAAGTGTGGTTGGTAACATTGCTAAACACTCTAATGAGGTTAAAATCATAAGGGACAAAAATTAAATAGTTCAAAACCATAGTTTTCTTTCAAGTGTTTCATCATAAACAAACCTTGAAATACTTCACAAACAATAAATAAAATAATGAATATCACTTATTATGAATTATTTTTATATATACTTGCCATTAACGTGTATATAATTAATCGCTTATAAATCATGAACAAATTCAAAACAAAAATAAGATAATTTCTTATTCAGTTTAATGAGGATAATATGGTTGCAGAATTAATAATGGCATAAAGTTGGCTAGCATCATAAATATCAAGAGTAAAATAAAGTTTGGAGTTTTGTAAACCTTTCCATTGAAAGAACCGACATATCAGTGAATTGGAATGCCAAAAGTCGGTTCACGTATAATTATAATTTTTAACATTATTATCATTATCATTATTGTAAAATTATTGTTTTCTTCTTCTTCTTCTTCTTCTTCTTCTTCTTCTTCTTCTTCTTCTTCTTCTTCTTCTTCTTCTTCTTCTTCTTCTTATTATTATTATTATTATTATTATTATTATTATGATGATGATGATGATGATGATGATGATGATGATGACGATGATGATGATGATGATGATTATTATTATTATTATTATTATTATTATTATTATTATTATTATTATTATCATTACCGGATAGGAAGTGAAATCAGATCTATTATCTGA
>NC_090733.1:22872158-22901744 GCF_036898095.1 Palaemon carinicauda | reverse complement strand
AGAGAGAGAGAGAGAGAGAGAGAGAGAGGATGATCTAAACCTAGTCAAAGAGAAATAAGATAAAAGAGCTTGCCTGAATGTACCCTTAAGTAAGAGAACTATAATCTTGCTAGAATGTACCCTCAAGCAAGAAAACTCTAATCCAAGGCAGCGGAAGGCCAATATAAAGAGAAATAGGATAGAACAGCTTGCCCGAATGTACCCTTAAGTAAGAGAACTATAATCTTGCTAGAATGTGCCCTCAAGCAAGAAAACTCTAATCCAAGGCAGTGGAAGGTCAAGATAAAGAGAAATTAAATAGAACAGATTGTCCGAATAAACCCCTAAGTAAGAGAACTATAATCTTGTTAGAATGTACCCTCAAGCAAGAAAACTCTAATCCAAGGCAGTGGAATGCCATGATAAAGAGAAATAAGATAGAAGTGCTTGCTAGAATGTACCCTCAAACAAGAAAACTCTAATCCAAGGCAGTGGAAGGCCAAGATAAAGAGAAATTAGATAGAACAGATTGTCCGAATGTACCCTCAAGCAAGAGAACTACAGTATAATCTTGCTAGAATGTACCCTCAAGCAAGAAAACTATAATCCAAGGCAGTGGAATGCCAAGATAAAGAGAAATAAGATAGAAGTGCTTGCTACAATGTACCCTCAAGCAAGAAAACTCTAATCCAAGACAGTGGAAGGCCAACATAAAGAGAAATAAGATAGAAGTGCTTGCTACAATGTACCCTCAAGCAAGAAAACTCTAATCCAAGGCAGTGGAATGCCATGATAAAAAGAAATAAGATAGAAGTGCTTGCTAGAATGTACCCTCAAGCAAGAAAACTCTAATCCAAGGCAGTGGAATGCCATGATAAAAAGAAATAAGATAGAAGTGCTTGCTAGAATGTACCCTCAAGCAAGAAAACTCTAATCCAAGGCAGTGGAAGGCCAACATAAAGAGAAATAAGATAGAAGTACTTACTACAATGTACCCTCAAGCAAGAAAACTCTAATCCAAGGCAGTGGAATGCCATGATAAAAAGAAATAAGATAGAAGTGCTTGCTAGAATGTACCCTCAAGCAAGAAACTCTAATCCAAGACAGTGGAAGGCCAACATAAAGAGAAATAAGATAGAAGTACTTGCTACAATGTACCCTCAAGCAAGAAAACTCTAATCCAAGGCAGTGGAATGCCATGATAAAAAGAAATAAGATAGAAGTGCTTGCTACAATGTACCCTCAAGCAAGAAAACTCTAATCCAAGACAGTGGAAGGCCAACATAAAGAGAAATAAGATAGAAGTACTTGCTACAATGTACCCTCAAGCAAGAAAACTCTAATCCAAGGCAGTGGAATGCCATGATAAAGAGAAATAAGATAGAAGTGCTTACTAGAATGTACCTCAAGCAAGAAAACTCTAATCCAAGGCAGTGGAAGGCCAAGATAAAGAGAAATAAGATAGAAGTGCTTGCTACAATGTACCCTCAAGCAAGAAAGCTCTAATCCAAGACAGTGGAAGGCCAACATAAAGAGAAATAAGATAGAAGTGCTTGCTACAATGTACCCTCAAGCAAGAAAACTCTAATCCAAGGCAGTGGAATGCCATGATAAAGAGAAATAAGATAGAAGTGCTTACTAGAATGTACCTCAAGCAAGAAAACTCTAATCCAAGGCAGTGGAAGGCCAACATAAAGAGAAATAAGATAGAAGTGCTTGCTACAATGTACCCTCAAGCAAGAAAAACTCTAATCCAAGGCAGTGGAATGCCATGATAAAAAGAAATAAGATAGAAGTGCTTGCTACAATGTACCCTCAAGCAAGAAAACTCTAATCCAAGACAGTGGAAGGCCAACATAAAGAGAAATAAGATAGAAGTACTTGCTACAATGTACCCTCAAGCAAGAAAACTCTAATCCAAGACAGTGGAAGGCCAACATAAAGAGAAATAAGATAGAAGTGCTTGCTACAATGTACCCTCAAGCAAGAAAACTCTAATCCAAGGCAGTGGAATGCCATGATAAAAAGAAATAAGATAGAAGTGCTTGCTACAATGTACCCTCAAGCAAGAAAACTCTAATCCAAGACAGTGGAAGGCCAACATAAAGAGAAATAAGATAGAAGTGCTTGCTACAATGTACCCTCAAGCAAGAAAACTCTAATCCAAGGCAGTGGAATGCCATGATAAAAAGAAATAAGATAGAAGTGCTTGCTACAATGTACCCTCAAGCAAGAAAACTCTAATCCAAGACAGTGGAAGGCCAACATAAAGAGAAATAAGATAGAAGTACTTGCTACAATGTACCCTCAAGCAAGAAAACTCTAATCCAAGGCAGTGGAATGCCATGATAAAGAGAAATAAGATAGAAGTGCTTACTAGAATGTACCTCAAGCAAGAAAACTCTAATCCAAGGCAGTGGAAGGCCAAGATAAAGAGAAATAAGATAGAAGTGCTTGCTACAATGTACCCTCAAGCAAGAAAGCTCTAATCCAAGACAGTGGAAGGGCCAACATAAAGAGAAATAAGATAGAAGTGCTTGCTACAATGTACCCTCAAGCAAGAAAACTCTAATCCAAGGCAGTGGAATGCCATGATAAAGAGAAATAAGATAGAAGTGCTTACTAGAATGTACCTCAAGCAAGAAAACTCTAATCCAAGGCAGTGGAAGGCCAACATAAAGAGAAATAAGATAGAAGTGCTTGCTACAATGTACCCTCAAGCAAGAAAGCTCTAATCCAAGACAGTGGAAGGCCATGATAAAAAGAAATAAGATAGAAGTGCTTGCTACAATGTACCCTCAAGCGAGGAAAACTCTAATCCAAGGCAGTGGAATGCCATGATAAAAAGAAATAAGATAGAAGTGCTTGCTAGAATGTACCCTCAAGCAAGAAAACTCTAATCCAAGGCAGTGGAATGCCATGATAAAAAGAAATAAGATAGAAGTGCTTGCTAGAATGTACCCTCAAGCAAGAAAACTCTAATCCAAGACAGTGGAATGCCATGATAAAAAGAAATAAGATGGAAGTGCTTACTACAATGTACCCTCAAGCAAGAAAAATCTAATCCAAGGCAGTGGAAGGCCAAGATAAAGAAAATTGGATAGAACAGCTTGCCCGAATGTACCCTCAAGCAAGAAAACTATAATCCAAGGCAGTGGAATCCCAAGATAAAGAGAAATAAGATAGAAGTGCTTGCTAAAATGTACCCTTAAGCAAGAAAACTATAATCCAAGGCAGTGGAAGGCCAACATAAAGAGAAATAAGATAGAACAGCTTGCCCGAATGTACCCTCAAGCAAGAAAAATCTAATCCAAGGCAGTGGAAGGCCAACATAAAGAGAAATAAGATAGAATTGCTTGTTACAATGTACCCTCAAGCAAGAAAACTCTAATCCAAGACAGTGGAAGGCCAACATAAAGAGAAATAAGATAGAAGTGCTTGCTACAATGTACCCTCAAGCAAGAAAACTCTAATCCAAGGCAGTGGAATGCCATGATAAAAAGAAATAAGATAGAAGTGCTTGCTACAATGTACCCTCAAGCGAGAAAACTCTAATCCAAGGCAGTGGAATCCCATGATAAAAAGAAATAAGATAGAAGTGCTTGCTACAATGTACCCTCAAGCAAGAAAACTCTAATCCAAGGCAGTGGAATGCCATGATAAAAAGAAATAAGATAGAAGTGCTTGCTAGAATGTACCCTCAAGCAAGAAAACTCTAATCCAAGACAGTGGAATGCCATGATAAAAAGAAATAAGATGGAAGTGCTTACTACAATGTACCCTCAAGCAAGAAAAATCTAATCCAAGGCAGTGGAATGCCAAGATAAAGAGAAATTAGATAGAACAGAGTGTCCGAATGTACCCTCAAGCAAGAAAAAACTAATCCAAAGCAGTGGAAGGCCAAGATAAAGAAAATTAGATAGAACAGCTTGCCCGAATGTACCCTCAAGCAAGAAAACTATAATCCAAGGCAGTGGAATCCCAAGATAAAGAGAAATAAGATAGAAGTGCTTGCTAAAATGTACCCTTAAGCAAGAAAACTATAATCCAAGGCAGTGGAAGGCCAACATAAAGAGAAATAAGATAGAACAGCTTGCCCGAATGTACCCTCAAGCAAGAAAAATCTAATCCAAGGCAGTGGAAGGCCAACATAAAGAGAAATAAGATAGAATTGCTTGCTACAATGTACCCTCAAGCAAGAAAACTCTAATCCAAGACAGTGGAAGGCCAACATAAATAGAAATAAGATAGAAGTGCTTGCTACAATGTACCCTCAAGCAAGAAAACTCTAATCCAAGACAGTGGAAGGCCAACATAAAGAGAAATAAGATAGAACAGCTTGCCCGAATGTACCCTCAAGCAAGAAAAATCTAATCCAAGGCAGTGGAAGGCCAAGATAAAGAGAAATTAGATAGAACAGATTGTCCGAATGTACCCTCAAGCAAGAAAACTCTAATCCAAGGCAGTGGAAGGCCAATATAAAGAGAAATTAGATAGAACAGCTTGCCCGAATGTACCCTCAAGCAAGAAAACTATAATCCAAGGCAGTGGAAGGCCAAGATAAAGAGAAATTAGATAGACCAGATTGTCCAAATGTACCCTCAAGCAAGAAAACTTTAATCCAAGGCAGTGGAAGGCCAAGCTAAAGAGAAATTAGATAGAACAGTTTCCCTGAATGTACCCTTAAGTAAGAGAACTATAATCTTGCTAGAATGTACCCTCAAGCAAGAAAACTCTAATCCAAGTTGTTCAGGAAATTTGATCATATTTTGTTTTATATATCATTTATAAATATATATATATATATATATATATATATATATATATATATATATATATATATGGATAGGCACAATATAATATATGTATATGTATATATACATACATACATATATATATATATATATATATATATATATATATATATATATATATATATATATATATATATATATACATATATATATATATATGTATATATATATATATATATATATATATATATATATATATATATATATATATATATATATATATATGTCAAAAATTTACATATATTCCCCTTGAATACAAATATTCTTAGTTTTACGAGTATTTGTTTTCTAATGTATTTCCCAGTTTCTATGAATATATGTTTAAATTTGATTATTTTATTCCACAGAAGTAGTTTTATTATATTAACTATATCAATGAGTTTGTATGAATTAGTATCATAATATTTAAAGTAATAAGCTAACTTTTTTTGCAAATTTTATCCATCTAGATCAGATATAATGACGTATCATCCCATTGTTGTCAAACTTCTTCCTGTGGAGATTATATATATTATTTGATTATTGTAAGGGCAAATGCCAGTAATTTAAACTTGCCTTCTGGACGAAACACCCTTTTTTTTTGTATGTTGGGTTACAATTAAATCACTTTATGTTTGTTCCATAACCCTTGCAAATTTGTAAATGTGACGCGGCCGGGCTTCTACCAGCGAACTCCAAAAGGCAAGTAATTAGAAGATATTCTCCTGAATCCGACCATCATCACCTCGTGAACCATCGCATCATTGCAGCAATATTCTTATAAGAATACTCTGTAACCCCGCTTGATATTTGTTTAATTTTATCAAGTAACGTAAATTTTGTTCATTTGTGGTAATGTTAATGTTCTCTCTTTAACGTAACTCTGATGATTTTTGTTTGTTTACTTTAAATATTAAATATATGTCAAACTTTTTAATTGAGTCTTTGTGAACCCGTGTGGCATCACCCCCAAAAGAATTGGTGCAGGAAATATAGTTTTCAATCAAAGGTAAAGTAAACGGCAGATCTATCCTAAGTAAGTGGGTTTCTCAGTTATGTAACTTGGCCTCGTGCGAAGTTGGTGCACGAGGGTTTACAGGTAAAAAAGTTAATTTATGTGGTTGTAAATTCCCCAGTGTTTCACCACATACACCATTAAATAAATACATTTCACATTGATCTATTCCGCTGTTTTATAATATATTAAAAACTTTTCCTTTATTCTCCTACACAATCTACAACTTTACCCTTTGAGTAAGTCTATCGGCAGAATTACACTAACATAGGCCTAGGCGCGAATCTAAGGAATTTGCATTTGATTTCTCACTAACTTTTACCCCCTTTTATCCCTCGGGGAGAGAGAGAGAGAGAGAGAGAGAGAGAGAGAGAGAGAGAGAGAGAGAGAGAGAGAGAATTATTGATTTTATAGCACAAAAACTAATGAATGGAATAGTCATCTTTCAATTAAATTCTAAGATAATGTAAAGTGAGTTCCAAATATCTGATCAGCATATAACTGCCATAAAATATTATTTTTTCAGTAAATTATAAAGCTTAAAAATTATTCAAACCAGCTAATTACCTATAAAAATAATTAGATAATAAAATATATACTAAATAGAAGTATAATTGTTACAAATATCTATAAAGATAACCCATACATTAATACAGGGGATATTAATCAAAGATAGCAAAAGAATACGCTTTTGATAAAAATCATGTAGGAAGCCCCGTCTTTATATATGATTTGGCCAAATCGTGAACTGGTGTGAACTGGCGTGAACAATGCGTGAACGATGCGGAAAGATGAGTGAACGTGTCGTGAACAGTACGGGAACTAGTCGCGCCAATGCGTGCCATGGCGTGAACGTGGCGTGAACTTGACGTGAACTATGCTTGAACGTGTCAGTGAACAGTGCGGGAACCTCCCAGTGCGTGCCAGAAATGCGTGCCAGTACGTGCCAGAAATGCGTGCAAGTGTCAGGGGGGCTTAACTGTAAATAGCTAAGGTTTGTATAGTTAGGAAAAATACAAATTATCTACGAATTTGTCATTTGTTCCGTAACTAAAATACAAACCACTTAACCCTTAGGAAGGGTGGTAAGTCCCGGCCATACTGGCTTTGGCTTGCCCGGGGATTCCATATTCGAGCGATCAAGTACTCGGACAATAGGGAATCCCTGCTCCTCGCTGTCGGTTGGGAAACTGCCGCGGCCTACGTAAGGTGTGTGCGAAGGTGAAAAAGTGACTTGTCCCAGGCAGTTGGCCTGGAGTCCCTCAGAAGGAAATCCAGGCTAGGACTCTCCCAATACCACCTCGTCAGGGTATGGGGACATGACAGTATTACACCTAATACTAGGAACACAAGGAAGCATGGTCTACCTGCAGTGGTTTGAGGTCAGCTGTGCAGAGAACCCAGGATGCTGCTTTCTCTGTGGGAGGAGAGGATGAAGAAAAGAATAAGGGCCAGACAGATCTTTTCATTTATGCAGACTAACACCAGGTAACAATGCCCTCAACCCTCTGCTACTTGTCCATCAAGGAGCCTGAGGTTTGGACCAGCTGTTGTGAAGCCACCACAAGGCCGATAGAAACGTATCGAGCCTCCTGTGGGTCATGTCTTGCAGGTAAGGGGCTGAGAAGAAGGTCTGATGCTTCAACATCCCCGCTTGTAGGACCTGCGTCACTGAAAGATGCTCCATGAAGGGCAGGGACGAATCTAAGCCCCTGACATCATGGGCTCTAGGGCGATGTGACGGAGAAGGGTCAGGATTCAAGGCAGGGTGTAGCACCCTGCGAATCCGGGCCGAGATGGTACTCTTGGAGACTCCTCTCCTCGTTACCCAGGATCCACGAACGAGACTTGAGCCTGGAGATGAACTGCAGCTGTTCTCTGATGACGCCAGCTCGGACTCCCTACCGGCAAGGTAGGAGATGGTCTGAGTCATCTGCTACAGGACGGAGACTCGAACCCTGGAAGGAGTCGAATAGCGGGTCCAGCACTCCCGGATTCTGAGTCTCGGCAACAAACCTCAGGGACGAACCTGAATGTTGCCTCCCCTAACCCCCTGAATGGGCGAAGTCGTAAGAGAGACCATGTGACTCGCTTGGCTGAGGATAGGCTAGCAGGAACACTGTCTACCCAGAAAGGAGGTGGTCTGGGGACTTATGTAGTGGTTCGTCAGGGGGTCTCTTTAGAGACTCGAGGACACGAACCACGTCCCAAGGAGGAGGTCTCACCTTCGACTGAGGGCAGGAGAGGACAAGGCTTCGCATGCGAAGGAAGAGTTCCAGCGGGGGAGAAATGTTTGTCCCTAGAGCCAGGAGGCAAGACTTAAGGCTGACGGATAGCCTTTCACAGTCGAAACTGAAAGGCACTTTTCTCCCGCAACCCCACTATTGGCTCCGCTATGCTGTAAGCGGCATCGTGTGGAGGGATGCCCTCTCACCGACACCGGCCACAGAAACTCGCTCTTTCGCCTGGGAGACTACTGCGTAAGACTTGCGCAGGTGTCCAGGTCTCCTTTTCGCCAATTGTTGCGAAAATCCTCTCTCTTTGAGGAGATGCTGGATAGACTCCCGGCGGGAAGTGGAGCAAGCTACGGAGGCAACACATCGATGGTGTTCCACCGTTGCTGGAAGGCATCCTACCAGAGGGCCTTGGGATCCGTGAGCGGAGAGTAGTACAGCGGGAGCTTGCAGCTCAGTGCTGTAGCGAACCGGTCCACAGAGGGAGCCCCACCGAGTCAGGACTTGTAGGCTTCTTGAGGATCCAAAGACCACTCGGAATGTGGAGTCCGTGACACACTGCTCAGACTGTCGGCGAGCACATTCCTTTGCCTGGAATCAAGTGAGCTGCTAAGGAGACTGACGGGGACTAGGACCATCCCGGTATCTCTACCGCAGGATGGGATGGTTGTACTGAAAGTACCTCCTTGTCTAGGCCAGAAAACCATCACTGTGGTGTTGCTGATCCTCATAACCACAGAGTAGTCCGCCAGGCTAGGTGGAGCTACTGAAGTGCCAGAAACACGGTTCCCGTCTCTAGTAGGACTAGAGAAGGTTCTTCCTGGTTCTGACCACCGGCCTGAGGACCCGTGGATCAGAATGTTGGGCCCCCCCCCCTTTTCTTTGACGCGTCCGAAGACAGCTTCAAGTTTGGGGGAAGGAAGAGTGGGACCACGCCCTATTGTAGGCCCTACTCTGCTTCCCACCCCTATGGGTTCGTCTGTACCGGTTATCCCCTAGGGGTCTCGGCGTCTGGGGAGACATGCCCCCGACTCCCCCACGCCCCGAGTCGTCACTAGAGAGAACTCATCCTGGGGCGACTGTGGAAACCAGATGGGCCAGGGAGGAGAGATGTAACGACCTTGGGTTGGAGAGTCTTCTCGTGTTAGGAAAGGTCTCGCGACCTTCCTCTGCCTTGGTACCCTGTTGTCTGAAGGGAAGGCTACGGGAGATAGGAGCCTAAGACCAGGCTCGGTATACCAGACTCTGAGAGGGCTGCGGGGAGGACTCCTAGAGGACCAACATGATCTTTAGAACTTGGTAAAGTCCGAGGAGCTAGTCCCGATGACGAAGAAGGGATGCCTTCGAGTCTGCCAGGATCGGCCAGTCACCCAGGAAACGGAGTGGCCGGATGCCGATGCTGAGAGCCCGTGAAGAGATCCGAGAGGAAGTATCGGAGAACTGTTGAGGTGCCATGGAGAGGCCGAAGCACAGCCCTTGAACTGGTATATCCGCCTTCCAGGCGGACTACAAAGTACTTCCTTGAAGATGGGTGAACCGGAACCGGAAGTACGAGTCCTACCGGACTAGTGTGCACATGAACTCTTGTGATCTCACCGCAAAGCTGACCGCGTCTGCAGTTGCTATGCTGAACGGAGACTGTGTGACAACCCTGTACAGAGTCTAGAAGGGAAGGAGACGATTAAGGAGGCCTCGGAACCCGTTGGCCACCTCTTGGAGGGAGCGTCTCTCCGATATGGACTGGACTTCCGCCCGGAGGGCCCGTCCCCTCACCGATCCCTACCCAGGAAGGAGGGAGGGGCTCGAAACTAACCGGGACTGTTGAAGGAGACAAGCTCGGAGAGCTGGCCCTCGGCCTAGTCTCTGGCACTCTCCATTCCTTGAGACAAGGGCAAGCTGCACTGGCATAAGGGAGTCCTTGGGTGAGTAGAACTCGGTCCAGGACCGTATCCTTCCCTTACCGAAGAGGAATCTCTAAATCTGGGATCCCCTTGAGGTTTCTCCTGAGGGCCAGAACCTGCCAGAATGCAAGTTCCAACCACTAGGGTTGTAGCTTGGCTAGTAATAATAACAATCATAATATACCTAGAACATGATAGGAGGAGGATCCTCTTCTGGATCGTTTTCAGGTTTGATCTTAATTGCTGGATGGGCAGGGTCACCAAGATTAATAGCCTCCCACATTCTGGGCATTACTGATGATTTTAGGATTTCTTGTGATATTCTTTCGCTCATATTCTTATTATGCATGAGGAGTTGGTGCATCTTAATTGCTCCATGCTGGAAGATGTGGGACAATCTTTAAGTAAGTCTCATCGTTGTCATTCCAATATAATGGCCAGGGCATCCATTGTCAGGAAATTGGTAGGAATAAAGAAACGTTGGACCCCTTCAGATAGTCCTAATGAAGGATCTTGTTCTAATAGTCTGGTAGCAATTGATAAGGTTGACGTCGTTGTCCTCTCGTACAGGAGGAACTTCGTTCTTGATAATGTTCCTCAAGGACTTTTAATCCTGTTTTACTGGATTTGCACCATGCATATGTAGTAGGCTACTTTACTTTGGAGAGCATGCCCTCGCTGCTGGGCTAGGTCTGTTACTAGTTGTCTATTGCACGTTTTACCTCTCTCTGACCGGCCTGTTGCATAACTGTTAATCCTTAGAACCAGGATAATTCTATCAAGTTCTTTATGGATCTCTGTCCAAGAAAACCAATGGGAGAGGGCCCTGTGAATGTAAGCTTGGATGGTAGAGGTTTTGTACCTGGTGCGATATTCATAAACGCAATTCAGAAAATGGCATACCTGGGCATAGTGTAGATGGTCGGAACATAATCTTCCTGGAAGGGAAGGGTGCCTTTGTCATGATGTTTCGTCGTAAAACTAAGAAAATGGCATTCCTCAAAGGTCTCACAAAGTTCACCAATACAATCGGTAGAGGGGGTTTTCACAAAGACGTATATATCATGGTAATATATATGTGCAAAAATACGCTTCTCGGCGACATCTATGTAAAAGTTGGCGAAAAGGACACTGAAAGTGGAGCCCATCGCTATACTCTTGTTCTGTATGTAGATGTGCCCAGGATGTGGTGAGAAGGGGTCATTCTCAATAAATATTTCCAGGAGGGGGAGGAGGGCAGGTTCCGTGGTGTTGAGAAGCGGGATCAAATCTTCTCTGTAGATTAAATCTAGTATAAGCTGGATAATCTCATCAACAGGTATGATAATGAAAGGGGACTCCATATCAAGCGAAGTGATGACTTATTTTCTGGAAGGATCTTTGATAGGCGTCAGGAACTCCATCAAAGAGCCTACAATGTATTTGTCAGGTGCATAAGGAGTCAGAAAAGTGTTACGTCTCCTGGCCACTTGTATTGGTAGGGCAATGCTAGGCACTGGCTGATAATACAGTGAAACGGGTTCCAGCCTTGTGGGTCTTGACATTCCCATAGATGTAATGGGGAGTGATAGACTGGAAGTCGATGGAGTTGATGGCCGCATTGATGATTTCAGAGAGAGAGAGAGAGAGAGAGAGAGAGAGAGAGAGAGAGAGAGAGAGAGAGGAAAACAGATATCTCGTGTTTGCCATATGAATCTGTGTTACCAAAATATAATTTTTTGTTGCTTTATATTTAAGTAGAATTACTGGTTTATTATAAAGACATATACTAGTGCACGGTAGTCGTAAAAAATGACGGCTAAATATTTAGACAGATATGTGCACACACGCACCGGGCACCTCCTCTCATCTTGATATAATTTTTTATATATATATATATATATATATATATATATATATATATATATATATATATATATATATATATATGTATGTGTGTGTGTATTTATATATAATACCAAACACTTGTTCTTTGCTATATAGGGAAGATTCATAGAATAAAGTATTCATGTTGAGAGATGTTTTGTGAATTCATAACCTTTTTCAACTTTTTTTGTGTGTTTGTATGCATAACATGTGCATGGCAAATATTAGTGTTACCGTTCTATATATCATAGTAATAATACATAGTTTTTCAAATTAATTGGCGGGCATTCTAATTTCCTTATTCGAATTTCAATCCATAATAATAATAATAATAATAATAATAATAATAATAATAATAATAATAATATTGAGTATTGAGTATTCATCATCTGCAGGAATATAATCTGCCAAGAACAAATGATAATTTGGAAGCCTGGCACACAAGATTTGAAACGGTGGTAGAACGTTACCACATGGGAGTATTTTTAATGATTAAGGAATTTTTAGAACAGCATCAATCAGAACAAGAAGTGGAGCGAATAATTGCTGGGAATAAACAGCAAAATGAGAAAAAGTAACAAATCCGAAGCAAATAGTGACTTGCTGCTGGTTTATGGAACTGCCTCTCTTGATGATTACCTTAAGGGTATTGCAGACAATCTACATTTGGGTGTAGCTAATGTCGATGAGGCTAATAATAGTGATGGTGATGTTACCAGTGATGAAAATGAAAGAATAAACTTTATTTTTAATGATTTGATGGCATGATATATTAATAATATTTTACCTGTATTTTAACTGTATTTTCTGGGATATTCAAATTTTGGTTTTATTTCTAACTGAAAGTTCATTTGGTCGTTCTTTTCATTTGTCACCCTTTTGATCACTAGTTTAAGAGTGACAAATTATGTCACTGTTTTGATTTAACTCTCTTTTGAGCGGCTACCATATATATATATATATATATATATATATATATATATATATATATATACATATATATATATATATATATATATTTATATATATATATATATATATATACATATATATATATATATATATATATATATATATATATATATATATATATATATCATAATGGGAAACATGACAGAGAGAGAGAGAGAGAGAGAGAGAGAGAGAGAGAGAGAGAGAGAGAGAAGCAATAAGGAAAATTAATTTATAAATCCGATCGTGATCCCAAGTGTTTATCCATTACACATTTACAAAAGAAATAATATATGTCATAATACAGGTAAGGACGAGTATGAATTCTGACAAACTCAAATGGCATGGATACAATACTCCTTTGACAAATGATAATCCCTCCATTATAAATGAAAGCCTTTGTGTACTATTTGGTAGCGATGAATACTCCCCTTATCCATGTATATAACACGAAGGTGATATTACAGAAGATCTGCAAATATAGTTGAATGGGATACCATTCCAAACCATGGTAATATATTTTAAATTTCCCTTCTATTTTCATTTGATCACATTATTTTTTTTCTATAATCTGATTCCCATAACCCAATTTTTAATAGGGGTTTTATTACCTATAATTATTTCTAAAAATGAATTGATGGTAAATTATTTACAAAATCTAACGCTGTAATATTTGTAAGATATCACAAAATCTCTGAAATATCATTTTATGAGTCGTATTTAAGATAAACCATTACGTGCACATAAAATCTAAAATCTAACTTTTCCTGGTCATTATTGCCTTTTAAACTATTATTTCCCTCCATTCAAAGTCTGCAAGGAAATTTCGTTTTTTAATCCTGTGTTTACTAAGATGATTAATTGTCCCGTTCCTGAAGTTACGACGGAATAAGAAAAAAATGTTTTAGGTCCTTAAAGTCAGTAAGAAGCAGTAAAGAATAACACAGCAGCATAGCCTTGGGGGATTAAATCAAATGTCATTAAGCACGAAAAATATCATACACTTATGTTTTTTGTATTTTCCTCCGAGATCGACGAAGTTTACTTCAATATATCTTACTACTATTTACATTTGCATATGCTCATGTTTGTATAAAGTTTACATACTTCGGCGACATTAAAAACTTTATACAATTCTTGGGGTTCAATGCCTCATTCATGAGTAAGATTTCATTATATTTCTCAAAGTAAAAAAAGGAATTTTGATTATCTGTACAGTTGTCTGATTTTTGTTTGTTTCCTTTACCGGTCCTTTTCCCCTCTCCATTGGTGTTTTCCTGCCAAGGGAGATGGCAGTAGGCATGGCATGACGAATATTCTGCATAAGTCCGGAGTTAAATTTTACCCAATACTTAATAGTATCAATAGAAATACATTACCAAGAGATAGGGGAAAGTTTCGGATATAAGCTATGGTACAGAACAACGGAAATGAAGTTTGGCTGTTATTCCTGATGCTAGAATGTCAAACTTCCAGATATCCTTCTCTTTTGAATTGGAATAATTAGCTATGTAATCTTCGCTAAGTATGTTGGAATATCAGGAAATTTATATAACCACAACAAATATGACTTTCTTATTAAGAATCTGGTAGTATTTAATATAATTATGAATGAAAATGCATGTTAAACAATATTAACTCACATCTATTCTGACTAAGTTATTGTTAATATACATTTTGTTTATGTGCACATCTGAAAATCAATTAATCCTAATCACGCTGTTTCTGGAAATAGGAAGAGAATATCACTAAGAAGTGGGTGCAGCCAAGGGGCGAAGGGAATCTGCGAAGACCTTTTATCAATACTTCCAGTATATCACATGTGGGAAAGTGACTGTAATACCAACATTCCTGGAAGGAAAGCAGAAAGCCGACAAATCAATGAAATAATGGTTATAGATCTTTGATAAGTAGTTTTTGTGTTATAGAACCAACTATAGATTTGGATATCACCGATGATTAATTGATTTAAAAGCGAAAGAGTAGGTCTAGTCAAACTTGCTTTCATTGATAAAAAAATGAAATATTATCATAATCTTAACTGCTGATTGTTTATAGACATATATGCACAAATTGTCCTTTCACAATAATCACTAGTAAAGTAATGAAAATTCAGTTTAACTTAATTCATTCTGCAATTACATGTATTCTACATACAACACAATGATAATGCATGTATATACGCTTATTATCAACTTAAGTAAAATATACATATTTTAAACATTTACTGAAGTACTGCTACAAAATAAAAATCTTGAAATGTGACAGGACGGATTTTGAAGGTTACGAGTGAATTTTACATATGAGGTCACGAGTGTTCTCTCTCTCTCTCTCTCTCTCTCTCTCTCTCTCTCTCTCTCTCTCACTATATATATATATATATATATATATATATATATATATATATATATATATATATATATGTGTGTGTGTGTGTGTGTGTGTGTGTGTGTGTTAATGGTCATTTTGGTAAATTGGTCATTTTACAAAATACCCCGCCATTATACAAAAACACCAAATTCGTGGTCACTTTGCAAAATGACCTAGATATCTCGACATTTTGCAAAAGGGCGAAGATTTTGGTCCATTTACAAAATCACCAGTATCATCGTTGGTAAGGTTACAAAATGTCTAGTCAGCGAGTAGCTAACATAACCTAACCTACTTGCTTATTGGACATTTTGTAACCTTACCAACGATGATACTGGTGATTTTGTAAATGGACCAATATCTTGGCCTTTTGCAAAATATCATAAATTAGGATTTACCTCAAATGATGCTTTTGCATTCCCTTATCTATAATAAAAAAAATAACTTAACTAATCATTGCTAAATTTCACATATGTTATGAAAAAGATAGAAAATTAAACTATTATGCCGATGTTCATTTAAATAGAAGGAAAGGTAGTAACAAATTATTATGTTTTATGTACTTTTAGGTAGATTACAATATCCTTCTAATATGATTTTAATAGAACATTATTGAGAGAATCACGTCGAAAATGCATCCATCTACTTTATTTTACGTAGTAATGAATAAAAGGTATAGTTTATTTTGAGGGAGAACTTTATCAAAACCGGCCGTGGAAAAAGTTACTTATATGCCAGTGCATGAAACTGATTATATTCCCCATATGCTTTTGATAAGGGTAAATTTTATACTAACTATGTATTACGAGAAATTTCATGAATCTATTACAGTACATTAATGACTCAATCTTGAATCATGCTTCATATATGAATAAACCTATTAACAACCTATTACAGAATATATTTCCATAAAGATGACTTGATAGTTGGGCATGGCCTTACAAAATATTCCATTAGTCAGAAAATACGTGACTCAATTTTTCATACTTAGTGAGTTGTAACAACGCGCGTCAGAACTGGATATCAAGCTGTTGTTTTTAATTACAAAATGAATAAATGTTACCACAGATTCCTGTTTATTGGATATTAGAGAGGCTGTGCCATTCCCATGTTCAGCATTGTGTTATGTAATATTAACTGGAAAAAAGTGGTGATAATAGTATTCCGGGCGACCCATTTCCTATTTGATTCCATCTAATGATTACATATTAAATTGCAAATTATCATAATGTTTTTACTCAAAATCTCTCCGTAATAGTGAGTATGAAATATATATAAGTTAACGAGCCCATTTTATCGTATATTTACAGTATTTTCCATATAATTATATGTTAGAAATATAGACGATCACAGCGAGTTTACAATTGCCGGAAGCCTGACTTTGATATGGATGTTGGTCGGTTATAGCAATATCCCGAAAAAAGAATAATTGCAAATACGGACTTTGAATGTGTATGATACATGAAAGAGACTTAAGCCTCTTACACATGAGGGACAAATGCACAGCGTCCAGAAAATTTTACCAAATTTGTGGTCTGGGTGACGATCCCGAGTGTTAAGTAGACAACGGCATAGACAGGGAAACCACAGGCAAACCGCCGACTACTATCTGCCTGTAGTCTGCCCTCTGCTCGGCGTCGGACCCAAGTCATACGTTCTATTGCCTGTGCCTACAGCTTGCTTTTGATATGATGATTTGGTAACACTGTCTTAAAGCGAGGCAATTACTTGCAAATTAGAGTGTCTATCCTGCATTTGCCCGTCGTGAGGAAGGGGCATTAATCAGTGCATGACTCGAAATAAAACTGTATGTATTTTGCGTCCGGCGGCATTAGGAATTTGTACGATATCATATATATATATATATATATATATATATATATATATATATATATATATATATATATATATATATATATATATATATATATATATATATATATATATATATATATATATATATATACAGGATATTTATTATATAATATATATATATATATATATATATATATACAGTATATATATATAAATATCTATATATATGCATATATATATATATATATATATATGTGTGTGTGTGTGTGTGTGTGTATACATATAAATATATCTATATATATGCATATATATATATATATATATATATATATATATATATATATATATATATATATATGTATATAGGGACAGAGAGAACAGGAGTTTTGAGGCTTAATTCAGTTAATTCATGACGTGTAAAGTATATTGTAATTAAGTTTGCTGATCCAATTATATGTGTAGGCCTCCCTTTTCTACCATTGATTTTTTTTTAAGTTATTATAAAGGTTTTTTTAATGTATTCTAATATTGAAATAATAGCAATATAATTAAGAGCAAAGCCTTTGCTCGCTCCTCAACCTCGCATTAGTTAATCAAATGTCCTTTGTAACGGCATTGAACAGAATTTCTCATCATTAATGGAAATGAATACTATCTATTAATCAAAATTCCTGTTATAGACTTCTAAAGCATAATCAGATTTGGAATATTCCCGAAAATCCTCAAAGTTTGCACATAATTCCCGAAAAGGCAAATTATAATATATCGGAATATTCTACAGTGTTAATTAGAAAACTCTGTTTGATAAGCAGACGTCAAATGATATTTTGAAATAAAATATAAATAACAATTGATTCCTCGAATTCGGAATAGTGATCTAGTGTTTAAGGAAAAACCGAATGCCAGCCATCCTTGGCATAAGAGATGAATTATTAAATGCAAGATAATTGCGACATGTGTGAAAGGAAACAAAGAAATGTTATCAGCAATTTGTTAATTGAGGGAAGTTTTCCGGATGTGACAACCATAGTCTGGAACGACGATTTCGAAATCATTGTTTATGTTTTTGGCAATGCTCTAATGATATTTTCTTTATTACCTGTGATAAAATTCCTGATTTATTTCTTTTTTTCCTTGTAAAAGAATAATATCTTACACCTTGATAATTAATGTCAAAATGGAATTAAGTAACTACGAAACCCCACTAAACATGTATATATATATATATATATATATATATATATATATATATATATATATATATATATATATACTATATATATATATATATATATATATATATATATATATATATATATATATATATATATATATATATATTAAGGTTACCGATTTAGGATACATATATATATATATATATATATGTATATATCCTATATATATATATATATATATATATATATATACATATACATATATATATACATGTATATATATATATATATATATATATATATATATATATATATATATGCAGTGTATATATGCATATATATACATGTATATATATATGTATATATATATATATATATATATATATATATATATATATAGATATATATGTATCCTAAATCGGTAACCTTAATGACGCTAATGGCATGTACATACCGGCGTTCCACTGTCACCTCACTCATATGTAAATTGTAGCCCTAAAGCAGTGGTTCCCAAACTACCTTACCTGACGCCCCCTTTTTGCTTCCAGTAGACCCGTACGCCCCCACTCCTCTCTTCTTTCTTATATGAAATAATTCTTACATTTATTACTTAGCATTGCATAGGAAAACAGATTTCTGTTTGTATTACATTTTAATAATGAAAGCCACTCAAACAAATAATAGTACATTCCAGTAACTAAAAACGAAACCTTTGGTTCAAAGTGAGCGAAAAAAAAGTTTGAACATTAGCAAATTGGTGTTTTCCTGCCAAGGGAGATGGCAGTAGGCATGGCATGACGAATATTCTGCATAAGTCCGGAGTTAAATTTTACCCAATACTTAATAGTATCAATAGAAATACATTACCAAGAGATAGGGGAAAGTTTCGGATATAAGCTATGGTACAGAACAACGGAAATGAAGTTTGGCTGTTATTCCTGATGCTAGAATGTCAAACTTCCAGATATCCTTCTCTTTTGAATTGGAATAATTAGCTATGTAATCTTCGCTAAGTATGTTGGAATATCAGGAAATTTATATAACCACAACAAATATGACTTTCTTATTAAGAATCTGGTAGTATTTAATATAATTATGAATGAAAATGCATGTTAAACAATATTAACTCACATCTATTCTGACTAAGTTATTGTTAATATACATTTTGTTTATGTGCACATCTGAAAATCAATTAATCCTAATCACGCTGTTTCTGGAAATAGGAAGAGAATATCACTAAGAAGTGGGTGCAGCCAAGGGGCGAAGGGAATCTGCGAAGACCTTTTATCAATACTTCCAGTATATCACATGTGGGAAAGTGACTGTAATACCAACATTCCTGGAAGGAAAGCAGAAAGCCGACAAATCAATGAAATAATGGTTATAGATCTTTGATAAGTAGTTTTTGTGTTATAGAACCAACTATAGATTTGGATATCACCGATGATTAATTGATTTAAAAGCGAAAGAGTAGGTCTAGTCAAACTTGCTTTCATTGATAAAAAAATGAAATATTATCATAATCTTAACTGCTGATTGTTTATAGACATATATGCACAAATTGTCCTTTCACAATAATCACTAGTAAAGTAATGAAAATTCAGTTTAACTTAATTCATTCTGCAATTACATGTATTCTACATACAACACAATGATAATGCATGTATATACGCTTATTATCAACTTAAGTAAAATATACATATTTTAAACATTTACTGAAGTACTGCTACAAAATAAAAATCTTGAAATGTGACAGGACGGATTTTGAAGGTTACGAGTGAATTTTACATATGAGGTCACGAGTGTTCTCTCTCTCTCTCTCTCTCTCTCTCTCTCTCTCTCTCTCTCTCTCTCTCTCTCTCTCTCTCTCTCTCTCTCTCTCTCACTATATATATATATATATATATATATATATATATATATATGTGTGTGTGTGTGTGTGTGTGTGTGTGTTAATGGTCATTTTGGTAAATTGGTCATTTTACAAAATACCCCGCCATTATACAAAAACACCAAATTCGTGGTCACTTTGCAAAATGACCTAGATATCTCGACATTTTGCAAAAGGGCGAAGATTTTGGTCCATTTACAAAATCACCAGTATCATCGTTGGTAAGGTTACAAAATGTCTAGTCAGCGAGTAGCTAACATAACCTAACCTACTTGCTTATTGGACATTTTGTAACCTTACCAACGATGATACTGGTGATTTTGTAAATGGACCAATATCTTGGCCTTTTGCAAAATATCATAAATTAGGATTTACCTCAAATGATGCTTTTGCATTCCCTTATCTATAATAAAAAAAATAACTTAACTAATCATTGCTAAATTTCACATATGTTATGAAAAAGATAGAAAATTAAACTATTATGCCGATGTTCATTTAAATAGAAGGAAAGGTAGTAACAAATTATTATGTTTTATGTACTTTTAGGTAGATTACAATATCCTTCTAATATGATTTTAATAGAACATTATTGAGAGAATCACGTCGAAAATGCATCCATCTACTTTATTTTACGTAGTAATGAATAAAAGGTATAGTTTATTTTGAGGGAGAACTTTATCAAAACCGGCCGTGGAAAAAGTTACTTATATGCCAGTGCATGAAACTGATTATATTCCCCATATGCTTTTGATAAGGGTAAATTTTATACTAACTATGTATTACGAGAAATTTCATGAATCTATTACAGTACATTAATGACTCAATCTTGAATCATGCTTCATATATGAATAAACCTATTAACAACCTATTACAGAATATATTTCCATAAAGATGACTTGATAGTTGGGCATGGCCTTACAAAATATTCCATTAGTCAGAAAATACGTGACTCAATTTTTCATACTTAGTGAGTTGTAACAACGCGCGTCAGAACTGGATATCAAGCTGTTGTTTTTAATTACAAAATGAATAAATGTTACCACAGATTCCTGTTTATTGGATATTAGAGAGGCTGTGCCATTCCCATGTTCAGCATTGTGTTATGTAATATTAACTGGAAAAAAGTGGTGATAATAGTATTCCGGGCGACCCATTTCCTATTTGATTCCATCTAATGATTACATATTAAATTGCAAATTATCATAATGTTTTTACTCAAAATCTCTCCGTAATAGTGAGTATGAAATATATATAAGTTAACGAGCCCATTTTATCGTATATTTACAGTATTTTCCATATAATTATATGTTAGAAATATAGACGATCACAGCGAGTTTACAATTGCCGGAAGCCTGACTTTGATATGGATGTTGGTCGGTTATAGCAATATCCCGAAAAAAGAATAATTGCAAATACGGACTTTGAATGTGTATGATACATGAAAGAGACTTAAGCCTCTTACACATGAGGGACAAATGCACAGCGTCCAGAAAATTTTACCAAATTTGTGGTCTGGGTGACGATCCCGAGTGTTAAGTAGACAACGGCATAGACAGGGAAACCACAGGCAAACCGCCGACTACTATCTGCCTGTAGTCTGCCCTCTGCTCGGCGTCGGACCCAAGTCATACGTTCTATTGCCTGTGCCTACAGCTTGCTTTTGATATGATGATTTGGTAACACTGTCTTAAAGCGAGGCAATTACTTGCAAATTAGAGTGTCTATCCTGCATTTGCCCGTCGTGAGGAAGGGGCATTAATCAGTGCATGACTCGAAATAAAACTGTATGTATTTTGCGTCCGGCGGCATTAGGAATTTGTACGATATCATATATATATATATATATATATATATATATATATATATATATATATATATATATATATATATATATATATACAGGATATTTATATATAAATATATATATATATATATATATATATATATACAGTATATATATATAAATATCTATATATATGCATATATATATATATATATATATATATATATGTGTGTGTGTGTGTGTGTGTGTGTATACATATAAATATATCTATATATATGCATATATATATATATATATATATATATATATATACATATATATATATATATATATATATGTATATAGGGACAGAGAGAACAGGAGTTTTGAGGCTTAATTCAGTTAATTCATGACGTGTAAAGTATATTGTAATTAAGTTTGCTGATCCAATTATATGTGTAGGCCTCCCTTTTCTACCATTGATTTTTTTTAAGTTATTATAAAGGTTTTTTTAATGTATTCTAATATTGAAATAATAGCAATATAATTAAGAGCAAAGCCTTTGCTCGCTCCTCAACCTCGCATTAGTTAATCAAATGTCCTTTGTAACGGCATTGAACAGAATTTCTCATCATTAATGGAAATGAATACTATCTATTAATCAAAATTCCTGTTATAGACTTCTAAAGCATAATCAGATTTGGAATATTCCCGAAAATCCTCAAAGTTTGCACATAATTCCCGAAAAGGCAAATTATAATATATCGGAATATTCTACAGTGTTAATTAGAAAACTCTGTTTGATAAGCAGACGTCAAATGATATTTTGAAATAAAATATAAATAACAATTGATTCCTCGAATTCGGAATAGTGATCTAGTGTTTAAGGAAAAACCGAATGCCAGCCATCCTTGGCATAAGAGATGAATTATTAAATGCAAGATAATTGCGACATGTGTGAAAGGAAACAAAGAAATGTTATCAGCAATTTGTTAATTGAGGGAAGTTTTCCGGATGTGACAACCATAGTCTGGAACGACGATTTCGAAATCATTGTTTATGTTTTTGGCAATGCTCTAATGATATTTTCTTTATTACCTGTGATAAAATTCCTGATTTATTTCTTTTTTTCCTTGTAAAAGAATAATATCTTACACCTTGATAATTAATGTCAAAATGGAATTAAGTAACTACGAAACCCCACTAAACATGTATATATATATATATATATATATATATATATATATATATATATATATATATATATATATACTATATATATATATATATATATATATATATATATATATATATATATATATATATATATATATATATATATATATATATATATATTAAGGTTACCGATTTAGGATACATATATATATATATATATATATATATGTATATATCCTATATATATATATATATATATATATATATATATATATATATATATATATATACATATACATATATATATACATGTATATATATATATATATATATATATATATATATATATATATATATATGCAGTGTATATATGCATATATATACATGTATATATATATGTATATATATACATAATATATATATATATATATATATATATATATATATATATATAGATATATATGTATCCTAAATCGGTAACCTTAATGACGCTAATGGCATGTACATACCGGCGTTCCACTGTCACCTCACTCATATGTAAATTGTAGCCCTAAAGCAGTGGTTCCCAAACTACCTTACCTGACGCCCCCTTTTTGCTTCCAGTAGACCCGTACGCCCCCACTCCTCTCTTCTTTCTTATATGAAATAATTCTTACATTTATTACTTAGCATTGCATAGGAAAACAGATTTCTGTTTGTATTACATTTTAATAATGAAAGCCACTCAAACAAATAATAGTACATTCCAGTAACTAAAAACGAAACCTTTGGTTCAAAGTGAGCGAAAAAAAAGTTTGAACATTAGCAAATTGGCAAAATTGAGTTGCAATTTTAAGAATAGATAATTTGAAAACATGGCATATAATATTTGGAAATACTTATGAGACTAAGGCACAATTTCTGGTCAAATTTAGTGAGATGGATGCATGTATGTAATGACAGATATTTGTTCTTTTAATGATTTTATTATTCTTTTAAACAAGTAATTTCGAGCAGATGACTTCACGACCCCCTTGTATCGTCCTCACGGCCCCCTAGTGCCCCCCCCCCCCCCCCCCCCAGTTTGGGAACCACTGCCCTAAAGGATCCCCTGAGACTTTTAGAAAGATCCCAAAAGCATGTTTAAACCAAGCAAGGAACCGAGATGGGTGGTTTTTTCATACCATAAACCCCTGACCATAATGTAAAGGGAACCTTATGAGGTCTTATGTACTGTACAGTATGACAAAGTCCTTTTTTATCCAGAATTTTTTTTTTCTTATTTCATTAGGTTTGCACAGTTTGAGAGTGATTTGCTATATAATTTTCCATATTCATCTATTTGTTCATTTGACAATAAATTTATTTCGTTGCTATGTTACTTACTTATTCCTTTATTGAATATAATTCATCAAAAGTTTGCTCCATGGTATTTCCTAGGATTTGCACAACAAGCTGTTGAATTATTTGTTTTTTATAGCGATTAATTCATTAGTAGAATTTTACTTTCATGATTAGCCTCTAAGGTATTTTCTAGCGATAATTGTATCGCTAATTGAATTGTTTGCCGTTCAAGTTTCACACTGGCAGGTATTCAAGACCATTTTGATCTTGCTGAGATTCACTTCGGTCACTAAACCTTCATAACAAGATATAGGAAACAAATAAGACTATAGAAAATATTTAACCGGAATAATTGTTAACACCTTTCACCCTGCATTAAAGCATATTGTATGAATATGAAAAGTATCTTTCAATGAAGAATTGTCTGGACAATCATTCTGATATGTAAATTAAATTTCTAAGTATATTTGGTCAATGTATATCCAATTCCTTCAAAGAATATATATATATATATATATATATATATATATATATATATATGTATATATATATATATATATACATATATATATATATATATATATATATATATATATATATATATATATATATATATATATTGTCACATAGCGTGGGTTGTTAAATAGTGATAAATGATGAGAGGTGGTGAGTTAGACGATTTTTACATCGTAAGAGTATTTATTGTCTAAGTTAATTTTCACAACGAAAAAAAGAGCATAAATCTTCAAAACGAATGAAATAGAACTTTAAATCTTGCGATTACATAACAGAAGAAATATAAGTTTCTCGCTGACTTTCTAATGATTTGATCAATACAATACATTGACAATTAACTTATAAATAATAGATAAAGGCGGGGACTGCGTACTTAGATCAAGTTACAGTTAATCTGCTTCTATCAGTAGAATAGCAATTTATCTCAAGTCCCAACTGTGACCTATTAACTAAACATTAGAATATTAATTTCTATCCAAGTCAAGCAAGGGGGAGGGGCACACACATAATACTTATCTCACATTGTATGTCAAAGGCAAACGTTAATACTACGATCGCAACCTAGTGAAATGTTGTTTGGGGGTAATGGTCGCCCAGCGGCGACGAGGGCACACGACCGTCTCTCGAACACAGCTCCCCTCACTCTAGTTCCATGGGTGAGTTCTTATGGCACTTGTCTCTATGGAGGTCAGGTGCTTCCGCTAGGATATAAGTGGCCTCCTTTTGCTAGGTAACACCTTTGATCTAGGTCGCCCCAGCTTTTGCCCAACTTCCCTCATGTTTTGACTGGGAAGTAAACGAATGACAACAGGTTACATTCCACATTGATGGTGCAAATCGTTCTTCAGACCCGATGGCCTGTGGCATAATTGATGGTGAACTGATTTACATAATACCCATTTAACTCTATCAATATTCTTTGTTTTGTGACTATATATATATATATATATATATATATATATATATATATATATATATATATATATATATATATATTCCAGCAGAATACGCATATATGTGTACCCGGCGATCTAATTCCTCTTACAGCTTCTCTTTTTAGAAACCAATTATCCTTCCCTATCCGGGAGCTAGAACATTTGTTCAAATATGTAGATCAAAAGATATAAGCGATAGATTAACACACAGTACATCCATTTAATATTTGGAAAGTATTCTATTAAAATACGAATTGAGATCAAAGGCCCCAGCCACTCCCTTCCTTGGATAGTTGGTTGAAATTTATTTTTGCAGAAGGAACATCTCGAGTAAATTCACACGAAATGCCAATAAATAAGACCAGTTTCAATAGCAATGTTTTCAGAAGATATTGGCATCACTTATTAGCTCCAACACAATTTGCAACAATTGTTGGGATTGGCTCCCAATCCTTGCCACTCGGTAAACGGCTGCATTGGTTGTGGGTTTAGTTGAAAGATGAATCATCTCGATTATAAGAATAAATAAAACAATGTATTTTTTTTTTTTACCATTCAATTACATTTACTTCCATGGGATATATAAGAAATACTATGAGTAATTTAAGTCATAGACAACACTCGATACCCCTTAAGGAACACTTAAACATAGGAATCATAAATCTCATACCAAGCTTAGAATTAGATGAGAAACCAAGCTAGTTTAAAACTAGATTCAGCCGAAATATTGGTTCATTAAAACGATAAATCAATTAGCGTATGCAGATATTGAAATGCGTAAGAAATAAAAGCTACTTTTATATATAATTTTAAATCATTCGAGAGTGGAAGTTGATATTTCCTTTACTTCTCTCCCGCTTTCGAATATAGGAAAGAAAATGTCCTCCCGAAAATCTTTGGACGCGGAACAATGGAACCTAATATGGAGTCGCAGTTTGCTTAAGGGTTTATGCACAATTCTGATATTGGAAACGAATCTCTATAAATTCATATTGTGATTGTTTCTGTTTGCTCTGATTCCCGTACTCTGCATTATGGAAAAGGATTGGAATCAGGATTTGTTCTTTACATGATTGGATCGATGACAATATAGGTATAAGGAAGGAGATGCCATAAGAAGTCCATTTGGCCCTGAGATGTACAGTCCTTTCTGATTATTCTTATTTGTATCTCAAAGATTACATTTTGCAAGGAAAAACGGAAAGTCCAACACACTAGTTATGAATCTTAAATCCAAAACAATGAAGGTATACATTTGCAAATATAGATTTATTGATTCTATGGTTTAGCTTCTTGGTTTATATGAATATGCACCTCACATCGAGGGCGGTTACATATAATAGGGATCCTTTTTGTAGAATATTCATAGGACTTTAGAAAAACTAAAGGAATTTTTAAGATGTACATAACGTTCACTACAATTTATTTCCGTTTATACATATGCCTTGAACCTAGTGTGTAATAAAGGTTAATTTTGATGGTACTTTTTAAGAAAGTAGTTTATTATGGAAATATCTAACGGAATATTTCTATATTAAACAGATCACTAATCTCAACTAAGTCACGGCTGAGGCTTCTGGGCAAAGTTTGTGACAATCTCGGAGGAAAAATTCAGTTTATGTGAAGCACCAGGATTATAAGTCTTTCTTCAGAGTTCAGCTAAAGTGTGGTTGGTAACATTGCTAAATACTCTAATGAGGTTAAAATCATAAGGAACAAAAATTAAACAGTTCCAAACCATAGTTTTCTTTTAAGTGTTTCATCATAAACAAACCTTGAAATACTCCACAAACGATAAATAAAATAATGAATATCACTTATTACCAATTATTTTTATATATCCTTGCCATTAACGTGTATATAATTAATCGCTTATAAATCATGAACAAATTTAAAACAAAAATAAAATAATTTCTTATTCAGTTTAATGAGGATAATATGGTTGCAGAATTAATAATGACATAAAGTAGGCTAGCATTATAAATATCAAGAGTAAAATAAAGTTTGGAGTTTTGTAAACCTTTCCATTGAAAGAACCGACATATCAGTGAATTGAAATGCCAAAAGTCGGTTCATGTACAATTCTCATTTTTAACATTATTATCATTATCATTATTGTAAAATTATTGTTTTCTTCTTCTTCTTCTTCTTCTTCTTCTTCTTCTTCTTCTTCTTCTTCTTCTTCTTCTTCTTCTTCTTCTTCTTCTTCTTCTTCTTATTATTATTATTATTATTATTAAAATTATTATTATTATTATTATTATTATCATTATTATTATTATTATTATTATTATTATTATTATTATTATTATCATTATTATTATTATTATCCTTACCGGATTGAAGAGCTGTAAATAATAGATTGTTACAGTGAAATATAAGTTTTATTGTTTTCTATGCACCAACAAATGATTTCCCTGAAGAGAGGACAGATGGATACTGTGAAGAACTGCTAATTGTAATAGAAGAGATTCCAAAGAAAGACATGAAAATTGTGACTGGTGTCGTAAAGGATAAAGCTGGAAAGAATAATCAGGGTATAGAGAATGTCATGGGTGTTGAGGGTCTCGGCGAATTTAAATGAGAATGGAGCAGGTTCTATAAGCTTTTGTTCAACTAACAATAGTTTTATTTGAGGTACTCGTTTCCAGCACAAATATATATAAACATCACTATGTGACAATTATAAAATTACAATAGTTCAAATAGCCGTTGATAAGCAGAGCAGGAGGTCTCTGAGAAATGTAAAAAGCAGATAATGGTAGTGATTACAAGCTCCTAATTACCACAATGAAATTAAAACTAAAAGCACCTAGCAGAAATGTCGATGAAATACCTAGGTTTGATACAACTAAGCTTCTAGATAAGTACAAAGAAACATTTGCAATTGAATGCAGGGATCGATTTGAAGTACTAGATGTTTTAAGAGATGAAGAAAAGATAAGAATCGTGTGAAATTTACAACATATATCAGTAAGTTGGTAGTGATGATTTGGGACTTACAGTTACTGGGAGAGATAGATGGGTATCAAATGATACATGGGATACTGTAAAAAAAGGAAACAAAAGTACAAATTGATTGTTGGATGTTTTTGAGGCAGTAATGAAATTAAGAGCATGCTAAGTATTCCAGTATTGATAGTGAGGACAAAAGGAGAGCCAGGAATGACTAGAGAGAATATTTAGACCAGGAAGCTGATAAGGCAGACAAAGTGATGTATTTATGGAGTTAGTATAGTGAAAGAATAACTCATAGAAATATTAAATAAATCCCTATGCAAGGAAAGAATACGAAGCATATACCCATCAAAAGGAGAGATGGATCTGTTATAACAACAGACGATGAAAAAAGGCAACGTTGGATGGAACGCTTTAGTTAGGTCATGAATAAGAGATATGAAGGGAATAATTTCATTGATATACCTAAAGCTAAGAAAGATCTTGATATGTCCATGAATAAATTCAGTTTGTTTGAAATCGAAGTTATCATTGAAAAACTCAAGAGATGGAAAGCCCCTGGATACGATGGAATAACTGGTCAGATGATATTGGCCAAAAATGAAGTGACTCACAGAAAACTTACAAGATTATTTTGTATATTGTGGCGTGAAGAGCCAAAATCTGATTAATGGGATTTAGAAATGTTGGTGAAAATGGTCTCCAAAAAGAGATCTAAGTAATTGTGATATTTAAAGAGGCATCAAATTCACGTCAGTTATCATGAATATATATATTTTATTATTATTCTAAAGAGACTAGAGAGAAAGTTTGATGATAACGTAAGAGATGAAGAAGCAGGATTTAGAAAAGGTAGAAGTTGTATTGACGAAAATTTTCATTTCAAGACATGTGGTACAGCAATGTGTAGAATATAAAAATCCACT
>NC_090733.1:22864658-22867158 GCF_036898095.1 Palaemon carinicauda | reverse complement strand
TATATATATATATATATATATACATATATATATACATATATGTATATATATATATATATATATATATATGCATATATATGTATATATATATATATATATACATATATATATGCATATATATATATATATTTATATATATATATATGTATACATATACATATATATATGTATATATATACATATATATATATATAATTTATATATATATATATACATATATATATATATATATATATATATATATATATATATATATATATGTGTGTATATATACATATATATATATATATATATATATATATATATATATATATATACATATATATATATATGTATATATATACATATATATATAAATATATATATATATATATATATATATATATACATATATATATTTATATATATGTATATATATATATATGTATGTATATATACATATATATATATATATATATATATATATATATATATACATATATATATATATGTATATATATATATATATATATATATATATATATATATAAACATTTATAGATGCAGATGTATATTGAAATAAGAAGGTAATTCCTTGCTAAAATAAAAGTTACAAATTATAATAAATGTTGATCCAGGTACTCTTCTTTTATGCCAAGAATTTCAGAAAAAGTGCACTCATCCGGTTAATACAATCACGCACCATACACCTGTACAAGATTATGATAGAATTTTTCATTCTGATCCTATTCCATATATTTTAAGTCCGAATAGCATATCACCCAAAAAGGTCAAATTACCATTACGAATAATTTATTAAATTGAACCATTCACATGGAATCAGAGACATCAGTTTCTATACGTCTCATCCAAGAACAAATTGATATTTAACTACATCTAGAAGGTTCCTCCTCTTATGCTGGTAATATTGAAGAATGGAAGGGAAAAGGTGTATCTAGGTTGTAAATCATCTGTAAAATTTTGAATTTGTTTTAATTGTGATTTTTATGCAACACTACAGTACTGTACTCCCTGTGTCTCACACGATCCTACATAGTAACGTCATTTCTCTTATTTGTATATATTATCCTTTGTATCTTCGCTCTCCAATCGTGCTGACAGCAACTTGCATGAATCAGTCTGCTTTTCTCATTGTTAACTGTTAACATAATCAGTTGCCAGTTGGACAGAAATAGCATGTTGTATTCTGTGGCCTGCTTGCCGGGACCTAGTGTGTATATATAGCCGATGTGTCTATAATGAAGTACTCAGATGCTTTTATCCCGCTTTTGAGTCACAACTTACTTTTGGCTCGTCACATTGGTGACCCCAGGAAATGACTCACTCCTCCCGCCTCCCCCCCCCCCCCTCACTGAAACTTTTGTTGTTTGACAGCGGGGAAGCGTTTGCTTGGTTTCAGCGTGCAGAAGTCCGCATCAAGGGCGTGACTCTCTCAAACATCAAAGCAGATTATGTTCTCGCGGTGTTACCCGAGGACACCTTCCCGAAAATCTCAGACTGGCTTAATGAACAAGGAGACACACCAATAGTGTATGACGCTCTCAAATCATACCTTCTGCAGTAGTACTCGCCGTCGCCAGCCGCCCGTATAGCAAAGCTTTTTCAGCTCTATCAACAACTGTTGGGGGACCAAAGGGCTACTCTCTCCCTCAGGGAAATGACCAGTATCGCTCACCTATAGCCTGCCGCAGACGGCTATCCCCGTGAGGTGAACCTACTCCGTGCCCTTTGGGTACGACGTTTACCCGAACCTGTACATGCTGCCATACCTGATGTCGATAATTTACCCATGAAGGAATTGATGACCAAAGCCGACACCCTTATGGACAGCCACTCCATGACCTTCATGACCTCCATCAACTCCTGCAGTCCTGACAAAGAGGACACCTATTCAGCATCAACCGAAGCTGACGTGAATGCCATAGGACACACACGCCTACCCTGTAACGTGCCGGAGCGGCGACAAAGCCACCCATCACCCACCACTTGCTCGCGCCCCAAGCAACGACTTCTACAGCCACTTACTGCCGCCATCGGCCGTAGTTTTGTTAGTACCACTCTAGATTCGGGGCTCCCGCAAAGAAATGTTCCAAGGATTGTCAGTGGGCAAAAAACATGTAAGTAGGCCATCACTCGTAACGGTGGCTTCCCGTGTTTCTAATCTTTTCTTTTTAAATGATGCAGAAACGGAAGTGCGATTTTTGGTAGACTTGGGTGCTTGTTCTCTTTTGCCAAGGGAACTCTTCAGGACACGATGTAGTCTGTCTAAGTCTACCGACGTCCGCCTGGTAGCTGCCACGTAACCTCTGACCTGCACAAAGCGAAGGTTTTCTCCACCCTCGACCTCATAAAGGGGTATTATCAGGTGCCTATGAACCCAGAAGACATCCCAAGATTGCCATATCCACTGCCTTTGGTACATACACCTTCAATTACTCTTGTTTTGTCCTTCGTAATGCTTGGGCCACTTTTCAATGTCTCATGGATGGCATCTCAGGGG
>NC_090733.1:22854658-22859658 GCF_036898095.1 Palaemon carinicauda | reverse complement strand
GGTAACAACAGTAGGGGATTCAACATTATGAAGCTTCAGCTGTGGTGGATTACGGGGGAGGGTGGGCTGTGGCACCCTAGCAGTACCAGCTGAACTCGGTTGAGTCCCTTGTCAGGCTGGGAGGAACGTAGAGAGTAGAAGTCCCCTTTTTGTTTTGTTTCATTTGATGCTGTCGGCTACCCCCAAAAATTAGATGAAGTGCCTTGACATATGTATGTATGTTAACTATAATTGGGAAATAATTACTTTTGTGGATATTTCGAACACAATGCTTCCATGAATTACATTAACGTAGGATCTGAATAAAAGATTAAGCAAAATACATGTAAATTACTTAATAAATGGCATGTGACAAAAAAATCATTAATTACTGGCAATTTTTTTTTCTTTTTTTTTGGCAAAAGATTACTCTTGTTTTTACTCTCTTAAAGGTTTCTATTTAGAAAGTCCAAGTGGTGATGAAAACGGGCCAAGCTCCAGACATGAATTGGCATATCTGACACCTTTGTCCTACAATGGAATAGACACGCCTGTATATAATATATATATATATATATATATATATATATATACATATATATATATATATATATATATATACATATATATACATATATATATATATATACATATACTGTATATATATATATATATATATATATATATATATATATATATATATATATATATGTGTGTGTGTGTGTGTGTGTGTACTCTCTCTCTCTCTCTCTCTCTCTCTCTCTCTCTCTCTCTCTCTGTATATATATATATATATATATATATATATATATATATATATATATATAGAGAGAGAGAGAGAGAGAGAGAGAGAGAGAGAGAGAGAGAGAGAGAGAGAGAGATTTGTCAATTTGTGACTGAATTCATATCAGAAATTTATTTAGAATTTGAAAAATCAATGTAATAATTTGATTATCTGTACATGACGGAAATTGTTTCAGATATAATTGCAAATTGATATATATTACATGTATTGTTGAGATTTTTCAACTAGCTTAGTGATCGCGAAAATTATCGCAAATCTACTAGCGGTATTATTTTTAGGAGTATTAGTGTTCGGATACTATTTCCTAGAGTAGTATAGCAATCATTATTACCTCCGCCAAAGAGGGTATGCGATCGAGTCTGTTTATTTATGTCGGTCTGTATCTGTGGACAGGATTACGTTAAAAGTAAAAGATGGATTTTGACGAAATTTTCATCAGAACTAGATTTTAGATCCTGGGCCCCACATTAAATTTTTGAGATGATCCTGATCTGAATCCTGATTCTTGATCCAGATTTAAATATTTTGCCATTTTAAAGATAACGTCAAAACAAATTTACGGAATTTTACTAAATTTCCATTATAGATACATGTTAGGCCATGGACAATTCCAATAACCTTTAGCGGAGATCTGCAATCTCTGAATGGTGTTGTTGAACATACTTTAAGTTTAAGGTGTCATTATATCAGATTTTTTTTAGGCTAAATTTTCATTGTTATGAATTTTACCAAAGAGTTAACATCTCATTTTAATTTTTGTGTCATTTTAAAAATAACGTCAAATAATTTTTTACGGATTTTTACTAAATTTCCACCATAAATAAATGTTAGGCCATGGGCGACTCCAATAACCTTTGGCGGAGATCTGAAATCTCTGAATGCTCTTGTTAATCATACTTTAAGGTGTCAGTGTATCATATTTTGGGGGAGCTAAATCTTCCTTGTTATGAATTTTACCAAGGAGTCAACATCTCATTCTAAATTAGCTAACTGAAATAAAACACAAAAATAAATGCTGCTATATTGCAAAGCCTTTTTATAGAAGCAATGCGAAATTAAAATGGCATGTGTTATTATATTAAAAATTTTTAATACGTATTTTCTTTCTCATTTTATTAGAATTCATTTACACATGAGGTGAAAGATATCCTGTCTCGAATGCTAAAGTGATTAGTGGTGAAAGAATAATTATAAAAAAACTAAAGCTTCATTGTTGAGTTACTCCTTCGCAATATGGTCTAAGTAAAACATTTAATTCCGATATATTACGCCCTTATTTTCCTGTTGTTCCATATATATATATATATATATATATATATATATATATATATATATATATATATATGAGGCCCAGGAGATTAGCTAATGATGTCCAGAGTCGATCGGTGAAAGTGGTACCGTTTACAAAATTAATTCGCTCAAGGATACCGAATCTCGCTATCCACCCCGAGAGTAAAGCGAATGTACTTGTGGCGGACATTACAGTTTGCATGGGGATAGCTTCAGGCCAATGAGTTGAATAGTCAATGATAGTAAACAGGTAACGATGTCTTTGTGATGGTTGGGGACCGAACACGTAGACGTAAATGTGAAAAAAACAATGTTAAAGCCGAGGAAAGGTGCCCACTCCTGAATTCATGTATCAATATACTTTTGTTGTTTGGCATGAAATACGGAACCTGACCTAATTACTTAGCAGTCCTAGTAACGCTATGCTAAATGAACTTCATTTTTAGTAGCTCTGCAGTAGATCGGCCCGAGGGATGTGAAAGGCTGTGAATGAAATCAAACACTTGTTGCCGCAAGGGAACAAGTATTTCTGATCGTCAGCTACCAGTACTGGCGTCAAAGAGGAGGGCAGCACTAGAGCTACTGAGGTTGACTTTATCCCAACAAAAGAATGTGCAAGATGTCTACATGCTTGGGTACTTTGGATCTTTCTGTTGGGCTCCTGCCAATGTGCTGTGATCTAATCCCAAAGTGAATAGTGGCCAATTTTTTTTCTTGACAAGGCCTTAGCAACAGGATTCATTTTTATAGGGACATGTTGAAGGGTACAATTGTATTCAGCCCTGGCGGAGAGATGTCGGCATTGATGGGCAGACCATCATGATAAAGGGAGGACATTGGCAGATTTAGACAGTCTATGTCAGGTTATGGAGAGTGATCTTATTCTTATTAGAAGAGAATGGCCAGCACCGTGTCCACCAAAAATCATATACCCGAACCTGCATCTTATAAAAAGAAAAGAATATGGACAGGGGAGGCCATTGTTACAAGTGATGACCTAATCACACGTTTTTTTGGTCACTGACAACCGTTTGAACATATCTTTACTACAGCCACGTATCTGGAGTGATGGTAGCATAACTGCTGCCGATGGGCATCAGTAAGTGGCTGCAAAGGTCGTTGGTTAGTAAAAGAGAGATTAGCGTCTTGGGGGGGGGGGGTGACTTTGTCGCCGGTTCAGCATGTCACAGGTAACCGTCTGTGTCATGCTGCATTCATAACAGTTTCAGTTAATCATAAATAGTTGTCCTCATCATCAGTAGTGGAAGCGATGATGGAGGTCTTGAAGGTGGTGAAGTGCCTGTATATAAGAGTGCCGACTATGGTCATCAGGTCCTTTATGGGCGAAATATTGACATCGTGTATGGGAGTGCATACAGATTCTGGTAAGAGTCGTACTTACAAGATTACCAAGTAGGATCGCCTAATTAGCACAGCTATCTGTGACTAGTTGATTGCAAATGGTAGTGATCATTAACTGAGAGGATGCTAAGCCTTCTGGTCCCTAAAGGTTGTTGAGAAAGCTGAAAAAGTATGGCTATACAGGTGGCTGGTAATGGAAAGTACTGCTCCACGAGGTATGTTTTGAGGGCATCATATACTATTGGGTTGTCACGTTGCTCACAAGGCCAATTGGAGATTTCCAGTAAAATGTCCTTGTGGATCACTACGAGAGCATAGGAAGCTTTGGTGCTTGACTAAGTGATGTGATACTGGACTGGATCTTTGATGTGATACTGGACTTTGGCACGCTGAAAAACCAGGTGAATGCTTCTCTGCTGGTGAAATATGGCAGTTTCATTGAGTCTGTGTGCGCTGAAGATTCAGGCTCGTTGGGCGGAATTCTCAAACAATAGGGTACAGCAGTGAGGATGATGGCGGGAGGGAGCGAATCCTCCAGTAGTCACCAATTGCGGGAGAGGGCCATTAGGTTTTAACTGAAAGGCAAGGTTAATGCAATCAACTTTATTTTAACAGATCAAATGTTTATATACAAGGAGTTCCGAGCAAGATCGTCACAAAGCTTCAATCAAAATATTTTCTCTAACAGGCAGGCTTAAACAGGTTGTTATCAATGCAAGGGTAGAGCGATAGATAAGAAAAAAAAAAAAAAAAAAAAAAAAAAAAAACAGAAATACCGTTACATTGCACGAGCGTGTGTGAAACATGTGCTGTACAAAGATAGATGAAGATGATTTGGTAATATCTTTGCACTCCCGAAGAGAGATTATTTCGAATTTTAACTAGGCTCCACGAAGCACTAGGTTGGTAAGTATTACTATTTTCATCTATGCATTAGTCTTTTTATTCTGCGAAATTTCTAAAATAAATTGTTAATATTGGTCAATAAAAAGATAGCAGCTATATTCAAAATAACAGAATTACTGCAAACTATTGAAAGAAATAGAAAATTTGTATAAATATCTAATGCAATTTATCAGTAACTAATATAAGTGAGAAATATGCGATATACAGAAACTAAATGCAAATCAGGCTGATTGATATGTAAAAAGTAGCAACCATCTACATACCCCATCAACCGAAGTCAGTTAGCCAAGGTATTCTTGACCTTAGGTATCAGATTTCAGGTGTCTGATTTCAATATGAAAAAATAAAGGCTAGCACTTGCATAGAGAAGTATATCTGTGTCTAAGAAAACGGAAATATCTTTTATAGTATTCATCGCATTTTCTACAAAAGGATCATTGGGAATCAATTGTGTTTCCTTCGCTTCATTAAAATAGATATTACATGATGCTCCCTTTAAGAAATAATCGCATCAGCGATTGCAGTATTATTACCCTGTCAAGTGCTAAAAAGTCTATCTGATTAACTAGTTAGTAATATTTCCTTTTATAGAAAATATCACTGATTAGCTTTGATGATCCACTGGAAACAGAATTAAAATTGTATAAAAAAGATAAAT
>NC_090733.1:22847158-22849658 GCF_036898095.1 Palaemon carinicauda | reverse complement strand
GTTGTTTAATTCTGGTGTCCAGTCCCTTCCCAGATTGTTCGAGATAAAAACACTTGCAGTTCATAAAGGAGCCCCGTAAATGCAGCCCTGAGAAACTTTGAAGGAATTCCTTATTAGTATGCTTTTTTGTTAACGAGATTTGTAAGATTGTTTCTTTTTAATCACCTGTTGAACTGTTCTGTATCTGCTGTACTAGTTTTAACCGGACTTTGAATACTTGTTTTAAAATTTTTCAGTTTTTTTTTTCTTGTTTACTTTGTTAGATGTACTCTGTGTTTTTAGCATTGTACCTCGAAAATGTGTTGAAGTAACACGAAAGCGCTCGGTACGCCCTCTTTTATTTTTCCTGTGGCCTTGGCTGAATATATTGTCACGCGCTATTTAGTGACTTATAAGCATTATGGAGACCACTCGCAGTTTCTTCGACTTTCGACATCTGTTTCCTCTTCTGATGCCGCTGGTGTATGGTTTTCGCTCTGCCTTGATCGCCGCCAATGCACAAAAACTTAGCCTTCATTTCCTTAGCAGGTGCTTAGAAGAACAAGCCCTCCCCCTTCAAGACCTTCCACATCAATTTTCTGAAAGCCATGGCGGTTCTTCTCTCTCTGAAGAAACTGGAACTTTGCTGCTCAATCCACATCCGTCTGGTTCTAGACAGCGAAGTTGTAATGAGATGCCTAAATCGACAAGGCTCGAGATTGCCTCACATAAATCAAGTGATACTGGCCATCCTCCGTCTAGCGAAGAAGAAGAGATGGCACTTGTCAGCAGTCCAACTTCAAGGGTTCTGCAATGTGACAGCGAACGCTCTATTCAGGGTCAACCCGATAGAGTCAGAATGGTCCCTAGACACAAAATCATTCTCCTTCATATTACGCAAAGTCCCAGAACTGCAGATAGATCTCTTCGCAATGAGCGACAACAAGAAGCTACCCCGGTATGTAGCCCCGTACGAGGATCCTTTAGCGGAAGCGACAGACGCAATGTCCATAGATTGGAACAGGTGGTCCAAGATCTACCTGTCCCCTCCAACCAACCTTCTGCTGAAAGTCCTCGACAAACTGAGATCCTTTCGAGGGATAGCAGCAATAGTGGCCCACAAGTGGCCCAACAGTGTTTGGATCCCTTTGATAACGGAACTACGCCTGAAGCTGATCCCGTTGCCGGACCCAGTTCTGACTCAGCAATTGCAGAAATTGACTGTCTCAGCTCATCAGAGAAAACCCAGAACCTTCATCTCATGATTTTCTCGCCCTAGCGGTAAAGAAACGGTTCAGGATTTCTAGGGACAGTATTAACTTCTTAGAAGAATACAAGTCAAAGTCAACAAGAAGACAATATGAGTCTTCCTGGAAGAAATAGGTGGCCTTTGTCAAGGCGAAGAAACCTAAGGAGATTTCTACAGATTTCTGCTTGACCTTCTTCATCCATCTTCATGAACAAGGTTTAGCAGCCAACACGATTACTACATGTAAATCTACCCTAGCCAGACCAATACTATATGCCTTCCAGGTAGACTTTTCTAATGAAATCTTCTACAAGATTCCATAAGCCCGCAGCTCCTCCAATGCCCATTTCATGGTTTTTGGATAAGGTTCTTCACTTAGCATCAACTCTGAACAATGAGGATTGCTCGCTGAAAGACTTGACTCAAAAGGTGATATTCTTATTTGCACTAGCCTCAGGAGCAAGAGTTAGCAAAATAGTGGCCCTCTCGAGGGATGATGGCCACATTCAGTTCACAGACTCCGGAGAACTGAACCTCTTTCCGGACCCGACGTTTCTCGCCAAGAACGAGCTGCCCACTAACAGATGGGGTCCCTTGGGAATCTGCCCTCTGAAGGAAGAAGCCTCCTTCTGCACAGTGGAATGCCAAAAGGTCTATCTTCGTAGAACTTCAGACTTTAAGGGTAGTCAGCTTTTCAGGGGAGAGACGTCTGGTTCAACATTATCCTTGAAACAGTTAAGGGCGAAAATCACCTATTTTATATGCAGAGCGGATCCAGACAGTACACCAGCAGGTCATGATCCGAGAAAAGTTGCCTCGTCTCTGAATTTCTTTCAGACGATGTCGTTTGAAAGCCTTCATGCTTATACTGGATGGAAGTCATCCAGAATTTTTCTTCAAACACTATGCGAAGCAATTACAGGAAATAAAATTTCATGTGGTGGCGGCAGGCAGTGTTATAAAACCTGCCGCTTGATTACTGCGAAGAACAGTGCACTAATTGGGACTTTTAGTGAAGGGTGTACATGATACTCGTAAGACATATGTTGAGTATTGTGTTTAGTGATAACACTATAGACTGTTCTCTCTACACAGGTGACATTAAGCATAATAGACTGACACAAGTGCCAGGCATACTTTTATGCACAGTGTTCCTAGTAACAACAGAATACATAGTGAAATTTTATATTTCCCTTAGAGTGGCTAATGTTTTCCTTTTCAGGTGAAACTTATTTTAATTCTGTTATTACTATTTATGCTTTTATGCAGAAT
>NC_090733.1:22834658-22837158 GCF_036898095.1 Palaemon carinicauda | reverse complement strand
ATAATTACAACTACGACTTGTGCAGTCATTTCCCCTGGGTTGGACGATACCAGGATCGCGTAGTTTAGACGATAGGTGAAGAATCGTTTAAACCTTTATTTACTTTATTTTTTCTCTGCGCCGACGTTCAAAGTTTGTAAGTTGTCATTCAAGTTGTTTGGAGTAAATAACGCTTGTTTAGGACCAACGGGTTATTTCCATAGTTCCTCCATATCAGCTTGAATCAGGAATGTAAAAATTGTTTTCACTCCCTCGTGTTCTTTATTACCTTTTGCTTTCGAATTGGGACTGTCCCTTTTCCCTAAAAACCCTAAAATAATCTTATAACTTGTAATGCTTGTTGTTTAATTTTGACGGGAAACTATAAAATCGCTAACATAGTTTTGTATTGTGGTTAGTAATGCATTTACTTGAATGGCAGCAGGAACGTGTTATCCTATTATAATTGTAAAACAGGAATTCAATTGTTTACTATAGGAAGATTTTTTTAACTTTAACCATGGCTCAATTTAACGTTCAGAAGTTTGCTGCGGATCCCTCTGCGGAGTTAGCTAGTAATCCAAATGCTAAGAAACTAGAGCCTCTCGTGTTAGCTAGTCATTTGTCAATTGCAACTAGGGGTAGCATGCGGAAGAATGAAATTTGCAACCTGATTCTTGAGCATTATATGCGTGTGGGTAAACTAGGTAATGAAGCTATACAGTATATAACTCGTGAACAAGCAGTACTAGCCTACGAGCAGCAGTTAGAATATGAGCGCATTTCCCTTGAACATGAGAAACTTGCGGCACAGAAATTAGAATCTGAGAGATTAGCGGAAGCTCAAAGGTTAGAATCAGAGAGACAATTCGCATTGTTGGAGAAACAAGCCGAAGAGAAACGGTTAGAATCAGAGAGACAATTTGCATTGTTGGGGAAACAAGCCGAAGAGAACGGTTAGAGTCAGAGACAAATGTCGAAACTTAAATTAGAATTCGAGATGGAGAAAGCTAAACTTCAGTTAGCTTTAGAGAGAGAGAAAGAAAAATGGACTATGAAGCGTCGTTATCACTTAAATTTGAACAGAAAAAAGCAAAGCTTTCTAGAGAGAATAAGGAACATGAAATATCGGTTTTGGAAGCTCTGGAGAAACCCTTTGATTTAGTGAAAAACATTAAGTTGGTTCCCACATTCACAGATTATGACCCTGAAGATTATCTTAAGACTTTTGAAGACACTGCCTTGCATTTGGATTGGCCATGCGATCAGTGGGTTTGGCTATTAAGGCCGAAATTAACTGGGAAAGTTGCCAAAGTTTGTAGACATCTCGAAAATACTACAGATTACCAGAATGTTAAATAAGCAATCTTGGATGCTTTTTCATTCTCTGTCGAGGGATATCGTCAGACCTTTCGTTACAAAACTAAGTTCTCAAACCTATGTAGAGTTCGCTTCAGAGAAATTAAAGGAGTTTAGGAAATGGGTAAAATCTGCTGCAGTAAGTACTTTTGCTGAATTAGAGAATTTGATTGTACTTGAAGAGTTCAAACGAAAGCTTCCTTTGAACATTATGATGTATTTAGAGGATAGGGAAGAAAAAGACTTGTTAAAGGCAGCTTCTCTAGCAGACACTTACTCTTTAATACATAAATTTGGCAACAGTAAGAGAACCGACCAGAATGTAAAACCATTTTCAGCTAAAAACTCTGAAACTCTGACTGATATGGCAAAAGCGTCTAATGTTCGTTGTAGTTATTGTAAGAAAGACTGTCACACAATTAAAAACTGTCCAGATCCTAAATGTAAAACTTCCTTGCCTTTTCGGAACCCATTTAACCCTTTTCTTAACTTTAAAGGTAAAACAGATGGTCAGATTAAGCCTGTTTCCCATATCCATTCTGAAAAGCCTGTAAATCTATTTGATGATTCTACTTTTGATGGAACTGTAGCTTTGAACTCTGATGGGGATAAATATAAAGTCAGGATACTTCAGGACACAGGTGCTTCGCAAAGTTTACTTTTGAGAAATGCTCTCCCAAATATTGAAGCTAACGTAACTAATGAACATGTTCTCGTGAAAGACCTTTCACAAATATCTAAAGTTCCCCTTGCTAATGTTCATCTTGATTGTCCTATAAAGAAGGGTAATGTGCTGGTAGGCATAAGAGATATTGGATTTCCAGTAAAAGGTGTAACTTTATTATTTGTTAATGACCTTGCAGGAGGTTTGGTAGTTCCCAATGTCATTGTAATGGAAAAACCTGAAGGTGAAAACATTGAACCTGATCCCGATTGCTCTGTAAATCCTTCTTGTGTTGTCACTCGTAGCTAGAAATCTAGCTCGGATGAATCTAAAGTCACTTCTGTAAATTTTGAAGCACGAAATGTCATGAATAGAGATAACCTTATTGAAGCTCAGAAGCTACACTTTAAGTAAGCTTCATGACCAAGCGGTTTCTAGAAGTAAGATTAGCAAATCCCAATCTTTTACTTTGAATCTGATTTGTTAATGAGGTCTTAC
>NC_090733.1:22802158-22822158 GCF_036898095.1 Palaemon carinicauda | reverse complement strand
CGTTATAAATAGCTATAATGAAAAAGAAACAGGTATATATCCTTATTTTCTTGGAAATCTATATGCATTTCATATGAGTTGAATTGAAATATCAGTCTGTCTCAAGCGCTCGTCGTTCTAAGAGGATATAGGATAAAGTACTGTGTGGTTAATGTCTTTATTTTTTTTCTTAAATCTATCCTTGACTCTATGTCATCGGTATCGTTTTGGCCTATCTTTCAGTACCAGCATAGCCAGTTTTATGCCACACTTCCATATGACAAAATTTCAAGAAAAGTGAACGGTATGGTGCAAAATGAAGACTAAAACGGTAGGCGGCACTCCTGGGTTTATCATGTGACAATATGCCTGAGGATATGGGAATGTACAGTATAGGCAAAAAAGGGTCAGACTAACTCAAGCTTTCTCAGCATTCTTCGCTAATATTGTAGACGAAGATGACTAGGGTAATACCTTCCAGACAGAGAGTAAGCCCTTTTTTTCTAAAAGAACAGCTTGAAGTGATTGAGCCTCACAATATAAAGCTTTGAAAACCACTGTAATAGAAAAAAAATTAGGAAAAAAAAATGAAGAGCTTAAAGAAACCACTGAGAAGAAAAATGATTGAGGTAAAGTGGATAATGTAAAAATTCCAAAATAAATCCAATATTATGAAAATAAAGTTTGATACACTGTTATATCAAAGGCAGCCATAAAAAGGCCACTTCTTAGCCTACTAATACATCCCAAGTCAATATGTTGAACATTATATGTCTGTAAAATTGTAGTTTTGCTATAAACGCTATTCTTATGACCATCTCTGTAAATAATCTTCTAAAGACAATAGCTTCAAACTATGCTATCAGTGATCATCCTATGACCATACATACAAGGAATATACAGGAAAAAAAATTTTTAAATGCGTTCAACAACATAGAATCTATGCAGTGAAATGCCCATAAAGAAAGGATATAATTAAAAAGAAAATGTATGAGTAAAGCGAACAAAGATGCAAAATTCACTACAAGTTATGGTACAAGTTACGCCTGAATAATATCTATCAATACGGATAATTGTCGTACTAATGCAAATAGCCTTTTAAACAACACGCAAGGAGACAAAATAATTACGATATCAGGAAATATTACAATAAAATTAGGACTACCTTAAGATACGTTCAACCCATTTAATAATTAACTGAATATTAACATATAAAAATTACCAACGAGGCATTTCTCTGAAGAAATAATAAATAAGGTAGAAAGTAGTATGGTGACTAACAAAAGATTAAAGAACCGTAAAAATAGATCGGGTGATTTTCAAGCATTTCAGAATATACAGTGGGATATGAAGGATTCTACCACAAAATAAAGAGAGTATGCCAGACAGTTCAGAAGATGCCTCATCAGATAAAGACTCCACACCTGAAAAAGAACCTAATTCAGACTTACACCAAGGTCGTCTCGAATACAGGCCTGGTCAGTGGGGGAAGAGCCAAAGTAGGTCGAGGTACATGGAGACGGATGACGAATGAGTTTGGTTGTGACAGGACGGATGATTTTTTTTCCCCTCAGTCTACAGATGATAACCCTCATGGAAAAGTAAAGGAATCATACACACCAGTGGGAAATGGCCTTGAATAACCTGGCTAAAAACAAAAAATAGATAAACAGGAAAAAGTAAAAATATTAATAGAATAAAACTATCCCGTGGTAGTAGCCTAATTCAAAACAACGCTTAAATAACAAAAAATTAAAAAAACTTAAAACATACACGCTGCTAGTCTGCTACAACTGTTTTTTTTAGTTTATCATTGTTAATAGGAAATCGTTCTTCAGCCACTTTGCTGCTTTAGGTTATCATTTCTTTCTTTTTTAAAATAATTACTGTACTTTAGTTAAGCCATAATAAATAAAAATAATAATTGTAGCAATTTAGTTTTAATTGATACAAAAAAAAAAAAAAATAAGCATTTCAAGCACTTCAAAATGATTCAACATTATTTTTAGTAAAATCACCTAATCTTGCTGTACGTTTTCATTACTGGAAGTATTTGACATATTTTTTTTTCTACTCTATTAATATTTGCATTTTTTTCTCTTTATCTTTGTTCATAAGCTATTTTCAGAGAGGATGTTTTCTTAGCAATAGTTTTCTGAATATCAGTTACTCTCCATATGATTATTCTTTCTGCATTATGACCAGCATCACATGAATCCCTGGAAGTTATGCTTCATCGTCACAACTCTATGATTGGTAATTTTGTGGAAAGACTGATTTTCGACAATTTTGTCGATCACAATGTAACAGTACATGGCAATATTTGTGACTATAGGATTTTCGTTCATCAGGGAGCCTTTGCTGAAACCATCAATATATTTGTTGTTTTCATGCTTATTATTTACAGTGTAGCACGTTAGCATAGCCTTGCAACTATCTCAGTTCATTTTCATTGTTTAGGGAAAACTGCATAACAGCAATGGCTTGCTACATAAACCATGTCTGGCAATACTATTTGGGGTTTCTCAATATCTTCCTTCAATACTGTTATGTTAAATTCCCCGATCACATCTGATTGTGATACGTTTTCCAGTACTTCCCAATTACTTTGAAAATCCCTCACTACAATTTTCTTGTCATTAATTGTCAAATCTCCCTTGATGGCGTTCATCTACTTAGCTTTTTCTTCATCAGCTCTGGAAAGGAAAACACATACACTTTCGGTCCAGTTCAGTATTTCCCTTTGCAGTTTGGTACACTGTACATAAAAGGCATTAACCTGGATTCCAAAACAGTAATATTTTCTGGAATAACACATGTAAAGTGAAGGAATAGAGTGCGACCCCTTTACTCACAGCCTATAGTACCATTGTGAAACCACTATTCGTACTCGTAACACGTGATACCTTTCTTAACAGCCCCCCCCCCCCACCACCACCACCACCCCCACCCCTTCCGCCACTTACCTAGCCTTCTTTCGATACGGCCTTTCTCAAACTAACCACTCCCTCTATCGGGAATTATAAGAAATTTGCAAGAAACACATCACACGACAACAAAAGACATAGAAGCCTCACTACAAAGCATCGAAAGTCTCTCAAACTTTTATTATTACTAGAATCCACAGGGATCGATTTCAGCATAAAAAATACTACACCAGTAGTCAAGAACCAAAACAAAAACGTAAAAGAAAAATAAAGAAGTTATTGCACTATGCTAACTTTAAAACCATATTGTACCTTTACATAGCTAAAATTGTGCCTAAATCAAACTTTACATTACTCTTACTAATACTTAACTCTCCAAACTATTCCCTACCAAGCCTAGCTAACAAACTGCCTCATTTTTTCCACCCACTTTTCCTTCTAGCTAATAAATATACAGTATACGATACTATCTCTAAAAATATGGAAACCATTTCAATCTAAGTAAGACATTCGAATGTTCTGTATTAATTTTTTATTAAGATACCTTTCTCGTGAGAAAAATGGAATCATAGCCCACACATTATATATGCTTCATTTCTAATTTATCAAATTATCTTTCCTTTCACAAAATATTAACCTCTGAATTGCGTGAAAATTTCATAGTCAGATCTCCGAAAATGAAATTATTGAAGGCATCAACACATGGCCATAACATTCAAAATCCACATAAACATATGAAAGTATTTATGATAGACCCGACCTGCGGATTTTTATGGTAGCCCAGATGATCAGTTATACTTATGAGAAGAAAATGTAGGAGAAAGTAAGCTGAAAGCTAGACATTAGAAAAAGTTAAATATGGATTTAAGGGACTTTTTTACATAATATCATCATTATATGCATGCAATATATATATATATATATATATATATATATATATATATATATATATATATATATATATATATGTGTATGTATGTATGTATGTATGTATGTATATATATATATATGTATATATATATATATATGTGTGTGTGTGTGTGTGTGTGTGTACCATGTCCACGGATAATGAGACATCGGAACATGGGTTTTTTAACTTTATTTCAAAAGGTTCGGGTGTACACTGTAGAACCGACACTCTCAGGTGAGGGCCTTGTCCACTTGAACACACAAAGACAACTAACTCTCCTCGCAAGCAAGATGAAATCTTGCTGCAACAACATGTTGAATAGTTAGGTTTTGTGGAATTCTCATGATTATAGAGTTCATGTACCTTGACGTACAACACATATCTTTATACAAGAATTAGGACATAACTCCCCACACCCCAAGCTCCTCACTCTGGGAGGAGGTGTGCACTTGCCCTCACTAGTCTATGATATATGGATGATTCTCCGACCCGAAATAGGCATGGTATGTACTAAACAGAAATGCAACACATATATATATATATATATATATATATATATATATATATATATATATATATATATATATATATATATATATATATGTATATATATATGTATATATATATACATATATATATATATATATATATATATATATATATATATATATATATATATATATATATATAGAAATTACCCAGAAAAAATTTAAAATGAAATATTGCATGTGAAAATATATACGATAAGATATAGATAATTCCACTCATTTCTTCTTATGACCTCTGCAACTAAAATGCAGAATACCCAAAGTGAAAAAAAATCATATCAACATCAGTATTAGCAACCTCATCAATAACCTCCCTCTGGTTGAGTGCAATACGGGTCTTTTTGGGCGGGACAGGGGTAGGAATAGATACTCCCTCATCCCTCGATTTTACTTGTCCAGGTTTACGGCATTATTTCGCAACACAACTCAGCACCACCATTTTGCCAATTTTTTTTCTTTAGATCACTACTACACTTGTACTTGTAACTATCAACCGATGGCCACTAGCCATTTTCCCGAAAAAATCATTCATCTTCCTGCCCTTCTTTTATACCATTAAGTATAAGGTATTCACATCTACACATTCTCTAGCACTACCTATCCTCAAGGCTGAACTTTAATCCCGCAGTCATATGCTATTCGGGAACCGCCCCGGCCCCAGCAACCAGGAATCACATGAATACATGAATAATACAGCATCTGCCTGATGGATCTCACCTGACCTATTTAATCTCTGATTGTTTTTAAGTTCACTCAACAGTATGTTATACATATTGCCACACTCGGCAAAATTACAACAACCCTTTACGTATACATGAAGCATCAACATAAGAACATATTGTTATCATCAAGTTTATCCAAAACACGCAAAAGAAGAAATGAGGTCTGTTCAAACAACAACAGCAAAGGAAAAAAATTCTACTCATCAACTCGAGAAATGTCACATATGCAGGGGTAAGGAGAAACACTCTGATTGACAATTTTGAAAACTAATGATGTTCAGACACTGCGCCATTAATAATGCTTTGTATCACAACTGTGTTAGATTTAACCATCTTTACTCGGTACAGACCCAAATACACTGGCTCTAGTTTGTGTTTCCTATGTTGTAATCATTTCAAATACACGCGATCGCCCACAAATACTTTTACCGGTACGGTTTTGAGTTAGCTCTTTTCTAAAACGTTTCAGTGGTGTTCATTACTCTCCTCAATAGATTTAATTAATATTAGTAGGGTAAATATATGGAAAATAACCCCTCAACGCATAAAAATTGTAACAAAAGTTTTCTCAACTGATACTGGTAGGTTTTAATGTACTTTTTAACCTACAAAAAGTTTACCAAACTATGATCCTCGGAAAAGTGTTTTTTTCAATATGGCGCCCAAGATGCCCACCGAAACCTTTGAACGATCATAACTCTATAACTATCAACTCAAATTTGATGATCTTGGTGTCTATTACTACATTTTTAGGGGCAAAGAACACATTACGATCATAAAAAATTATGTTGGCCTATTATGTGCCAATGTTTTGGCGGTAGAGGTGGCATTTTCCATATATTTGATTGGATCTTACTGCATAACTAATTCGCATCTTTCTCTATTTCAGATATGATGCAACAATAAGTGCAAGCACATTCAGTCAAGCTTCTTGTCTAATCTGCAAAGAGGAGATTGAGGATTCCAGTGATAACTGATTTGCAATTCAGTGGAAGGGTGCAAAAGGAATAAATGATGCCAGTGTAAAGCGGAAGGACGATCTTGTAATTGAAGCTGGTATGAAAGGCATGAAAGATACGCCATAATATATTTCCAAGAAATTTTTTGTATTCTTTGTTAACCATCAGGATTAATTTAGTTTCCCTTATTACGTTCTCCAGGACCACCTCTAAGCGCTGAAAACATAACCTTATATGGGCATAGCTCCATGATTGGTCGGCTCAGAGGGGCATCTCGCGCTAGACAGAGTGACGTCACGGCCCCGGACCTTGGGAGTGCATGGCTGTCCACCGTGGTGTGAGCATCTCTCCACTCAGCTTGCAGTGTTGACTGATATGGTGATTTAGGAGTGTCTCTCCGTGTGTGAAGGACCAATCACACATTTAGCTCGATAACTAATCACTCGCAGGCGATTAACGTTACCACCTGTGAATGTTCTTTGAACTGAAGCTGAAATAGAATTGGCATTGGGAAAAGATGTAAGTCTATTATTTAATGTTATCCTGTACCATTGTTGTATTTTCTTTATTGACTTGTATTTATATACTGTAATGAACCCTATTGAAATTAATGTAATCCTGTACCATTGCTGTATTTTCTCATTGACGATCTGTTTTTTTTTTTTTTTTTTTTTTTTTTTTTTCAGCTAAAACCTCGTCCGATATACAAGTTATACTCTTCAATATATCTAATTATAAAAGACGTGAGTTTCAAGACCTACACGTCAATAACTTAGAACTTTAGCCGAGAAAGTGAACCCCTCTCCGGTGTTCTACAGTTTTAGATCTTTACACAAAACTGGGTCTCAGATGACTGATTGTAACCTGACTATCAAGAAGTGAATCTTTCTCAGATGTTGACGCCAAGCTGGGAACATCGTCATCATGTCAGAGAGATCATTAAAATCAAGAACGTCATTCAAGACTGACACAAGCGAGGTCCGCAGAAAGCTGTTAGAAGCGCAAGCTAACCTAGCCAACGTTCAACTGAAGGCACGCTTAGAAGCGGAAGAACGTGCAGCCAAGAACAAAGCTGAAGCTGATGAACTCGCTGCTCAGAGAGATGCCGAGGATCGGGCCGCTAGAGGGCTAGCGGAAGCTGCATTGCTGGAGGCCGAGCTCGAGGTTCAGAGACAGCAACTTGAATACGAAATTAGATCGGAGGCAGGAGAGTCGCAATGTGGTTCGGAAGTGTCTTCACATGCTGGAAGCGTGAGAGTTCCCAGTGTAAAGGCCGTGGAGACTGAATATGTGTCGAGGATCAATTAATGGAGGCTAAGTGTCGTCCACCACCACGAGAACGACCCAAGTGCTATGCGGACAATGGACCCTGTAGAACATACAAGAGGACCAGAAGGCCATTCTACACCCATGGAAGTCCACTCACGGCCATTGGATCCCACCTCAACTCCTTTCGCACCAGGACATGCCACGCTTGAACCCTCTGTCACTGACCCCTTGGTCAACAACTCTCAAGTGCTTAAGGCACTCGAATGCACTCTTGCTAGCAGCAATGAGTTAGCGCGGACATCGCTGTTACCACCTACTAACTTGAGCGCTTTGGAGGTGACTTCACCAAATTTAATTGGTTCAAGATGTCCTTCAAATGGCACATTGAGAACAATACCTCGGACCCCGAGCGCAGGCTGAACCACTTGTATCATATCCTAGATGGGCCTCCGAGAAACCTGGTTGAGCACTGCTTGCACCTGTCACCGACAATTAGGTACGATGAAGCTTGGAAGCAGCTGAGTGAATTCTACGGCAGAGAATTCGATGCTAATGAAGCTTTTATTCGTAAGCTTCTCGAATAGAAAGAAATCCCAGCAGGTGATATCAAAGGTTTAATGAACTACGCTTCTTACCTAAAGAAGGTGAAGGCAGCACTGGGTGCAAATTACACTAGAATTGAGCTGCAAGAAACTATGAGAAAGATAGTGGAAAAGCTCCCTCACCCTCTTCGGGTAAAATGGGTCTCCAAGTACCTGGAACACGAACACAAGCTTCCAGCCTTGATCACCTTTGTGGAGAGATAGGCACTGGTCGCTAAAGAACTGAAGTACTACGAGTGCGACCGTCGTCCATCCAAGGGCAAACCTGAGGGCACAAGCAAGCCGATCAAAGCTAAATCCTTGCTTGTTCACCACAGCTCTCCTTCCGACATTGGGAAATAGTGCGTATACTGCAAGAAAAATAAGCACGGAATCCAAAGCCTCAATTTGGATGACTGCTGGAATGTTCTGGTGGATGCCAAACTCTGCTTCAGATGCCTAAATGTTGCACACAATCATGAAGCCTGTGAAGAAGAATCCATGTGTGGCAAGTGCGGCTTGGGGACGCATCACATGCTCTTGCACTATCTGAAGAAAACCCCTCCAAGGGAAAGTGCAAACTCCAAGAGAGCAACTGTGTCCAAGACATCTGACAAGCCGGAAGCGGGGGCCGGGACGACTAGCAATGCACCGCCTGATAGAACTAACACCGAAACCGCTCCAGAGGCTGGGACACCTACGACGACGGGGCACGTACATGCCATGTCCACTGACCAACGAACGGATGGTCGTACAATGTTGAAGCTCATCCCAGTCATGGTGAACGGAACGTGCACTACGATCGGCTTCATAGATGGAGGAGCCGCACCCACGTTACCCGCAAGGAGCCTAATAGATCGGCTAGGTGTAATGGGAAGGCCTTGCAACCAGACCATGGTGACAGAGGCCGGTACGTTTGCCTGCAAGGAAGTGGTCCAACTCACCCTTGGTAACATCAACGGAGGTGAGGAGGAAGAACGAGTAAAAGAAGTCTTTGTTACTGACAAAATTAATGTGTCAATGGACTACATAATGCCTTCGGACTGGCTGAAGAGATGGCCACACATGGCAGACGTAGAGCTGCAAAGCATGCCAACGGACCACCAACAGGTCGAGCTCGTGATCGGGTTAGACACGACCCTGAATCGAGTCATTCTGGAACAACACCACGGCACTGCCAACGAGAAATCCTCCTACCTAACCAAGCTTGGTTGGGTGGCTTTCGGTCCTACTGGAGACCGGTCTGCATCGGAGGTCTCACCCGAGCATCATGTTCATTGAAAATTTGACCCTCAAGACTTGACAGAGCTACTGCAGAGTCATTTTAATCGAGATTTCTTTGAAAAGGAATCCCTCATCAGATTGGAAGATTCCCTAGAGGATAAGAGATTCGGGGCCACCTTGAATAACACGACACAGCATCGACATGGAAAGTACGTGGCTAAGTTGCCATTCAAGGACTCTACTCCTCTACCTGATAATATGAATATGGCAATTCGACGAGCCTGAAGCTTGAAAAGAAGACTAGACAACGACGAAGCTTACAAGATATCCAACGTAGCTCATATGGAGAAATATACTGATAAGGGCTACGCCGAAAGGGTTCCTGTAAGTCAGCTAGACAGGAAGGACGGGCGTGTATGGCTCATGCCGCACCACTTTGTCAGGCATCCTGTCAAACAGAAAGACCGAGTGGTCTTCGATCTGATGGCAAGGCACCGAGGAACATCTCTCAACGAACATCTGACGCAAGGCCCCAACTTCACCAATAGCCTGACGGGTGTTCTCCTGCATTTTAGAGAGGGTCAACATGCCATCACAGCAGACGTGCAGATGTTCCATCAGGTGAGAGTACCTGAAGAGGACAGAGACTGCCTAAGGTACCTCTGGTGGCCAGAAGGTGTCACCAGCAAAGAACTGCAAGTCTTCAGAATGACGTCCCACGTTTTTGGCGCAAGATCATCGCCGAGCGTCGTTAACTTCTGCTTACGCAAAACGGCCCTAGACTTCGGAAGCAAGGATAACGAAGAAGCTTCTAACTCTATATGTTGCAACTTCTACGTCGACAACCTCTTCAAGGCGATGGGCGATGAGGAAGAATGCATCAAACTTACCAGAGATCTGATCAGCCTGTGCGGGGATGGAGGTTCCCGCCTTAACCAATGGACTTCCAGCAGCAAGCGAATTCTAGCTGCAATCCCCGGAGAAGAATGAGACGACTCTGTGGCTGTCCTATACTTGAATAAAGATGAGCTGCCAACTGAACGAGCCCTGGAGATCCATTGGAATATGAGCATAGACGTGTTCACGTTCAGAATCGTCCTTAAAGACAAGCCTTTCAACCGACATGGTGTGCTCTACGTTGTTGCATCGATCTACGACCCCTTGGGCTACTTATCCCCAGTCACTTTGATCGCGAAGATCCTGTTGCAAGAAATGTGTCAAAGGAAGCTCTCGTGGGATGAGGAGATGTCTGCTGATGAACTTGTTCGATTGGAGACTTAGCTCGCGCAGTTGCCACAACTGGAAGAGTTCCAACTGCGAAGGTCCTTCATACCACCAGATTTCGGAGATGTTGACACCCTTCAGCTGCACCACTTTGCAAATGCAAGCCAGACAGGCTATGGTGTAGTCTCTTACTTGCATGTAATTGGTGTCAACAGAAAGATTCATTGCAATCTCATCATAGGACGGGCGAGAGTCGCCCCTCTTAAAAGGACCACCATCCCTCGTCTTGAGCTGACGGCGGCTGCTATCGCTGCACAGATGGACTCAAAGCTGAAGACTGAGCTCGATCTGAAACTGGCCCCGTCAGTCTTCTGGACTGATAGCACGTCAGTGCTGAAATATCTCAGAAATGCGCTTGTAAAGTATCAGACCTTCGTGGACAATAGGGTCAATCTCATTAGGGATACATACGACATTATGGCGTGTAGATACATCAATACTTCTGTAAACCCAGCAGACCTCGCGTCACGTGGCCTCTCCATCTGTTACTTCCTCCAGTCATCTTTGTTGTTTTCAGGACCAGATTTCCTCAAGAAGGACGAAACGCACTGGCCAACCATGCCCTAAGACGTGGTCAGAGGAGACCTTGATCCAGACGCCGAAGTGAAGACCTCTCCCGTCTTCAATATAACGAAGAAAGAACCAACGTTCATTGAATCAATAGTGACAAGATTCTCCTCCTGGTTGAAGTTTGTCAGGACCGTCGCGTGGATGACAAGATTTATCCACCACATGCAGAAGGCTTGCCCATACAGCGGCGACTCACTCTCGAGCGCGGAGCTGCGTACCGTGGAGAATTTGATCTGGAGACTGACCCAAAGGCAAGAGTATGAAGAAGAGTTAAGCACCCTCTCAAAGAAGGGAAGATCGCTGAAGAGGTCTAGTAAATTAATCAAGCTGAGACCATTTATCGAGGATGGATTGCTCCACGTTGGTGGTCGATTGCAGAAATCAACACTGGCAGATACGGCCAAGCATCCGATCATCCTACCCAGCCGTTCTCTGGCAGTCAAGCTTATGTTGAGAGCCATGCACGAGTCCTGCGGCCATTGTGGCCAGAACAACCTGATGACACAGTTGAGGACAAACTACTGGATCGTCCTCGGAAATGCGATAGTCAAGACTGTCATTCGAGAATGTTTGGTCTGTCGCAGGCTAAGTCGTCATCCTGTAGTTCAGGTGATGGCTGAACTGCCATCCGACCAGCTTTGTCCAGATGAACCCCCCTTTACTAACACTGGGTCGGACTGCTTCGGACCGTTCTTAGTGAAGCAAGGAAGGTCCACAGTGAAGCGTTGGGGCGCTATCTTTACGTGCCTTACCTCGCGAGCAGTCCACCTGGAAGTGATCGATACAATGGAACAAGACTCCTTCGTCAATGCCATCAGGCGTTTCGTCGCTCGTAGGGGGCCTATCAAGAGAATGTGGTCCGGCAACGGGACCAACATTGTGACCATGGAACGAGAGCTAAGAGAAGCTCTCCAGTGCTTCAACGAAGGAGAAATCAGAGACATACTCTCGATCCGAGGCGCAGAGTGGAACTTTCATCCACCACATGCCTCACACTTCAGCGGAACGACTGACGAAACGCTTTGCACTCTGTTCTGCGAAGTGGAGGCTGTTGTTAATAGCCAACCTCTGACGAAGATCAACGACAACCTGAACTGCCCTGCCCCTCTCACGCCTAACATGATCCTAACTTTCAAAGGGTCACCCGATCCCTTCACATCCACATGCAAGAAGGGCATGTATGTGAAGAGGTGATGGAGACAGGCACAGTTCCTCGCTGATGAATTCTGGCGCAGGTGGATACGGGAGTATTTCCCCCTGCTCCAGGAGCGCCAGAAGTGGTCAGTCCCAAAGCGTGACATCAACGTCGGTGACGTCGTTCTAACGCTGGACGAGCGGCTTCCCTGAGGCAGCTGGCCTCTAGAGAAAGTCATGGAGGTCACTCGGAGCGCTGACGGTCGCGTACGTCAAGCTTTGATCAAGACTGAGAATGGCGAGTTCAGAAAGCCCGTACAGAAACTGTGCCTTCTCTTGGAAAATGATAAAGGAGATGATATAAAGTGATGTATATGAGGTGTAATGAGCGTACGCCGAGCGCTGCTCGCTACATTTTGTAAATATTGAATTTATTATTTGAGTTGAAATTATAGCAAGGTTATTTGAATGAAGTAACCCAAGTGATGCTGTATTTACGGAAATATTTAGCCGATGACCAAATAGGGGGTGGTGTAAGATACGCCATAACGTAATTTCAAGAAATTTTTTGTGTTCTTTGTTAACCATGAGGATTAATTTAGTTTCCCTTATTATGTTCTCCAGGACCAACTCTAAGCGCTGAAAACATAACCTTATATGGGCATAGCGATAGTCTAGCTCCATGATTGGTCGGCTCAGAAGGGCATCTCGCGCTAGACAGAGTGACGTCACGGCCCCGGACCTTGGCAGTGCATGGCTGTCTGCCGTGGTGTGAGCATCTCTCCGCTCAGCTTGCAGTGTTGACTGATGCGGTGATTTAGGAGTGTCTCTCTGTGTGTGAAGGACCAATCACACATTTGGCTCGATAACTAATCACTCGCAGGCGATTGACGGTACCACCTGTGAATGTTCTTTGAACTAAAGCTGAAATAGAATTGGCGTTGGGAAAAGATGTAAGTCTATTATTAAATGTTATCCTGTACCATTGCTGTATTTTCTTTACTGACTTGTATTTATGTATTGTAATGAATCCTTTTGCAATTATTGTAATCCTGTACCATTGCTGTATTTTTTCAATGACGAGCTGTTTTTTTTTTTTTTTTTGCAGCTAAAACCTCGTCCGATATACAAGTTATACTCTTCAATATAGCTAATTATAAAGGACGTGAGTTTCAAGACCTACACGCCAATAACTTAGAACTTTAGCCGAGAGAGTGAACCCATCTCCGGTGTTCTACATGCATTAAAAGCCATGTTGCAAATAAAGTAATGCTTCTCTGCCAGGAAAGAGAACCATAAGATGCAGAAAGCCAGGCCATCCTAAAGATGAAGATAAGTATGAAGCATTTGAGAAAATGTGTGCTTACCTAGAACTGAACAGTGAGGAACAACTAACTGTGACTTCTTTGAGCCTCATAATGAAAGGTTATCTTTACAAACCTGATTTTGAACCCTATGACAATTACAGTTTGAAAAAAAGCATCTTAAAGAGCACTTTAAGGACTTAATCATATTTCCTGAAGGAGAAGGCTTGGACGATGTTGTCACTATGAGAGAACAAACATCGCAGATTCTGAGATCATATTACAAAGGAAAGTGTCAGGAAGAACATGAAGAATCCCCAAAACGTTCTATTATTGAAACTGCCGGTAAATTAATCAAAAGTGAAATCAAGTCTGAGGTTTCCACTATGAAGAATCAGTATCCAAGTTGTGAGGATTTAAAGCTTGATTCAGCACTTTCATTCCTGCCAACTAGTCTGCGAATAGCACTGGAAACATTGTTCGCTAGTAAAGACACAAGACGCACGGTTGCTGCAGTTGGTCATGCCATAATTCAGGCAGTTCGCCTACGAGCTGTCATTCCACCGCTACAAGTGGGACTTGCTGTGCAAGCCCATCATCTAGATCGTTCAAAGCTCATTGTGGATACCCTTCATTAGAGGGTATTTTGCTGCTCCTATGCAGAAGTGATGAGATTTGAAAAAAAAAAATTCAGTAGATTGTGTGGAACCTAATGTTCTAGCTGGAGATGTAAATTTGCTGGAAATGTTTGTTCGTTTTACCACTGATAATGTGGATCACAATCTTATCACTCTGGATGGCAAAGGGACATTTCATGGAATGGGTGTCATTGCCTCTGTCAGCCCTGGAAAACAGACGAACCATATCATTCCACGAAAACAGTTCTCAGAACTGAAATCTGATAAGAAAACAAAGATTCCAGTCTTCGAGTACAGATTTGTAAGGCATGCTTGTCATGGAGTAGTATTCGAGGACCTGCCAAGATTTCTTGAATGTGACAAGAGAATAGATATTTTGTGGGAATTCTCCCTTAGGTTCAAAGAGGCAACACCCTGGGATATCAGCATTCAAGTTCTTACCAATGATCAATATATACTCTGGAGACAAATCATGCATTGTGTCTACATTAGACTTTGTTTGCAACCTTGCCATGAAGCACAACCTGCCCACCATTGTAACTTTTGACCAGCCTTTGCATTGGAAAGCTGCCAAAATCATCCTTGATGCACCACAAAGACATTTCTCTGATGTTGGGATGTTTCCATACACTCATGAACTTGCTGTGGGCCATAGGAACTCTCATGGAAGGGGCCGGCTTCAAAAACATACTTGAGACTGCTTATGGAGAAAATGCAGTGGTGCACATGTTAACAGGGGAAGCTGTCCAGAGGGCTTTGCGGGGCCACCTTCTCGTTGACAAGTGCCTACATAGCCAGCTTGTAATTGAAATGGCCAAAGATGATCCTGAGATTCAAACATTGCTGGATCAGGAGAGATGATGCTAGAAGATGCTGCTTGTTCTGAGGTTTTGATAATACTTGAGACAGTAATGGAAAAGAAATTTGAACTTGCTCAGACCTCAAAGACAAGCCAGTTGTGGCTGAATTATCAGTGTATGGTTGGCTTAGCAAGAATGTTGATCAAGGAAGATCGTACTGGATCTTGGTTGATGCATTTGCAGGCAGTGTCCAATTGCCTAACTATATTTGCTGCAGCTAGGCACTTTAATTATCTGTGATCTGCTTATTACTACCTGCAGTAAATGAGCAACCTGGAGGAAAAGCACCCAGATGATTATCGAAAGGTCCTTGAATGGTTTTCATGTTATTCGAAGGAGCAATCATTGCTGGGCAGGACTACGTAGTGATATTATTATAGAACAAACATTGATGAGGTCTCTAAAAAGCACTGGTGGTCTAACCCATAGCAGTGGGATGACCGAGGAGGTGCGTAATCTTTGGACCTTATCTGGACCTGTAATCTCTGAGTAAAACAGTGCAATGCAAGATTGTACCAACCTAACCTATACTACAAGTCCGGAACACAAAGATTCAAGTGAGGCAAACATCAAAAGAGATGCGTCTGATCTTGAGAAAATTCAGACAAAGATGTACCTGTTCACCCTTCACATCTGATACTACTCTGAGAAACATTGTCAACGGAATAGTAGCTGGACCAGATGTGAATGTACATGCCTTTGAATCAGTTGGGAACAAAATCATTGAAGATATGATTTTAAAGCCAGCATTTACTTACAAATTTAAGCGGAAGGACAGAGCCCAAACCCTTGGAAATATCTCTGCTGTGAAGATTACTCCTAATCATACCACTGATCCTGCCCTTCTATTCCAGTGTTTCCTAGTTGTGTCAAGATCAGAAGATCTTTCCCTTGAGGTTTTGACATATGACGTGAGCCAATATCCACCAGCCGTCTTTGAGACCAGGAACATTCTTCGAAAAGCAGATAAACCTTTCCTTGCTCAGGCAATTCGAGACCATGTTGCAGCCTTTTCAAGTGAGGCTGTGATTAACTCTAAACCTACAACAGATTGTTATACGCTTGATGGAGGCTCTTTGCTCCATCGTTTACCATGGAAGAAAGGCGACTCATATTATACAACACCTGAGTTTTATGCAGACTTCACTGTGAAAAATTATGGACTAGCAACAGTGGTGTTCAATGGATATGGTGAAGGCCCCTCTACAAAAGACAACACACATCTGAGTCGAGGAAAAAACATGCACCCTATAATTAGTTTCATAGCAAAAACAGAGTTTTCAGGCAAAAAGGGGGACTTTTTATCTCGTGACAAAAACAAGACAGACATGATTTCTCTTATCAGCACAGGACTAACTAAAAGGGGATGCCATGTCATTCAGTCACCAGGTGATGCAGATGTTGACATTGTTAAGGCAACTGTTGAACTATCCCATCATTACATCAAAATGATGGTTGGTGAGGATATAGATTTGCTGAACCTGCTCCTTCATTATACCAGAACTGACAATGAGACCATTTACTTCCGTTCTGATTCATGCAAACAGCCAAGAGAACACAAAGTATATAAAATTAGCCTATTGAAAGAAACTCTAGGAGATGAAGTATGTACTGAGTTACTCTTTGTACATGCCTACTCAGGCTGTGATTCCACTTCAAGGATTTTCGACATTAGGAAAAAAATCAGTCTTCCGGAAATTAGTGAAATCTGATCCTGTCATGAAGTCCTGTCCGAGTGCATTCACCCTTCAAAACAAATCTCAAGTGGAGATGTCAGGTCTTGGCAAAGAACTGATGCTTGATTGCTTGGGAGGCAAGTCTAATGATACACTATCACCACTGCACAATAGCATTTTCACCAAGAAAATGGCAACTGCTGAAGCATTTGTTACTCCTGAAAGGCTTCCCCCAACATCATCAGCAACAAGTTTCCATAGCCAACGTGTGTACTTCCATATTGTGGTATGGATGGGAAAGGCAAGCGAAATGAACCCAATTGAATGGGGATGGAAACTCGAGAATGATCAGTTAGTTCCAGTTATGACCCAAAACAATGCTTCACCTGACAAACTTTTGAAAATTATCCATTGCAACTGTTTAGAGGGATGCGGATGATCTCGATGCAGCTGCAGACGTTAAGGACTCCCTTGCACTGGTGTATGTGGCCCTTGCCAGACAGAAAACTGTAACAATCCAAACAACACTCCAGAGGTTGATACTGAGTAGGAGGATGACACTCAATATTGAAACTCTGAAACTTGTTATATGCAGATAAAAGTGTTATTAAATAATGTAACCAAGTACTTGAAATATAAGGCTCTTAAGTGTGATTAGGATTTGATATAATTAGAAGATTATTTAACCATGAGTACTGTAAGTTAACAACCCTATAGAAGACGCTTATAATTAGTATGCTATCATTATGCCTCTAAGAATAAATTCTTTCAACTATGGCTTGTTGTAAGAGTTTGTGTATAAGGTGATAGTGAACATCTGAAGGTCAAGAATCCAATTCCATAATGATTTAACTGCTCAATGATATCCCTAGTTGTCTTAATGAGTTCTTTGCCCCAAAAAATGTAGGAATAGACAGCAAGATCATCAAATTTGAAAAAACACTTGTCCGGGGGTCATAGTTTGGTAAACTTTTAGTATGCTAAAAAATACATTAAAACCTACCAGAATCAGTTGAGAAACCTTTAGTTACAATTTTTGGGGGTTAAACTGTATTTTGCCCTGACTAAATACACAGTATTGCTCAGTTGAATAATTTGGCAATTATTGCGAATTAATGAGGACCATATATGGTAACACAGGATCATGTCCATACACTAAAATGAAAGTCGTGTCCCTGAGCAAAGCATCATATGCAATGTTCAAAGCTAGTTCAGCTGTAGGAAGTATGGTGTGCCAATGAAGTGGGTCATCAGCCACTAAGTAACCTAAAATTTGCACAACTTCCCTATTATGCAATTCCACTAAGCCATTAGCTGAAGGCCTATATGCTGTTACTGAAAAGTACTCAACTTTCATCAAGTCCGTGACAGATTTCACCACCTTATTTATAAAATCGAGAATATTTTCACTTATCAAAATTTTCGGGCAACCAAACCTTTTAATGAAAGAGCACAGCGCCTGGACTAATGAATTTGCCGATTTTTCAAACATTGCGTAAGTATGAGTGTACCGAGTAAATGCATCCACAAATACACATATATACTCATGTTGTGTTAAACCAGTAAAAAATGGTCCTATCACCATCCATATATATACCCTATAAAATCTAATAGGAATCACAAGCCAATTTGTGGCTTCCGGTAGTGCTTTTATGTTCTTTTACAAACATGACAAAATTTTATATAATTCTCTGTAGAATTTTACATTCCTAACCAAAAGAAGGATTCACGTGCTCTCTTTAATGTTCTATCAATCCCTAAATGTCCTGCATATGGACTTGCATGTACACTGTGGATGGCTCAACTAATTAAAGAGAGAGGAAGAACTACCCTTGCACAGAATTCCCCTCCCCTCTTCTCGTACGCACAATACAAGATATCGTTTTCTGTAAAATAAAATTCTTACGAGGCACATGCGGATAACTCTCCGATTTCCCCTTAACCACTGCTCGCATTCTTTCCATCCTTTCCTCTTTTTTCTATATCTCTCAGACTTCATTTATATCCCAACCTCCCAAGTCAATCAAACCTGCATCATCAGGGCATTCATTCAGGACACCCCTGGTCATGTCCTTGGTCACCAACATATATTCACCTTCACCACTCTTATCTCTCTCTCTCTCTCTCTCTCTCTCTCTCTCTCTCTCTCTCTCTCTCTCTCTCTCTCTCTCTCTCTCTCTCTCTCTCCAACAACCGTAACTCTCCTCTCTCTCATCCCATTTTATGATTGCTCCCCGGGGGAATTCACATCCCATTTTCTATTTTCTCTATTTTGATGGGGTTCTTTAATATTTTAGTTACGTTTTTCGTTCCTCTTTTCTGCCCTAGTTGTTGCTCCTATTACTACATCTCTAGAAAGGGCATCAGCTACCTTGTTAGCTTTACCTTTTATGTGATGAAAACCCTTTATATAAAACTCTAACAGTGTGTCAATCCATCTCGCTTGTCGAAAGGTAAATCTCCTTTGTATAAGAGGTCACATAAGGGGCAAATGTCACTTTGCAACTCAATCGACTGACCTAATAAAAAGAACCGATGCCTCTCTAGAACCCAAAGAATAGCAAAAGCCTCTCGATCGAAAGTACTACAATTCTTTTCTGGTCCTTTTAATGCCCTAGAAGCAAAACAAATAGGTTGCTCTTTACCTTTATCATCTTGATGAGAAACTACGCCACCAATAGCCAAGCTACTCGCATCTGTTGTCATTAAAAATGGGCGATCAAATCTAGGATTGCGACAAAGTCATTGCTAGTGAAGGCAGCTCTCAAATGGTTAAAGGCCCTTTCTTCCTCCACTTCCCAATTTACTACATTTTTTTTCTTTAAAGCGTCCAGTGGTCTTGCTATCTCTCCAAAACCTCTTATGAATTTACAGAAATACCCAGCAAGCTAAGGGAACCCAGCTACTTTATTAGGATTACGTGGCCTGGGGAAATCTCTAATAGCCGCTACTTTACTGGGGCAGGGTTGAATATCTTCTGGGGTTATTATGTGACCTAAAAATTCGACCTGTAATTATGATATGGTCTAAATAAACAAGAACATGATGGCCAATTAAGGGAGACAAAACCACCATCATTAATCTAAGGAAATGACTTGAAGCTTTTTTAAAACCGAAAGGAAGAAAATTAAACTGAAATAGTTGATATCTTAGTTATAAATGCCATCTTACATTTACTGTCTTCCTGAATGGGTATTTGATAGTATCCAGATCTTGAATCAACAGTTGTAAAATATTTACTATCCCGTACCTTCACAAGTAGTACTTCGATCGAGGGCAATGGATATGCATTATCCTTAATGACTGCATTCAATTTCCTATAATCAACACAATCTTACCGAGCCATCCTTTTTCCTAACAGCTACAATTGGAGAAGCCCAGGGGAATTCGCTCTCCTCGATTATCAAGTGTTCCC
>NC_090733.1:22782158-22794658 GCF_036898095.1 Palaemon carinicauda | reverse complement strand
GTTACAGTTCTCTTGCTTGAGGGTACCCTCGGGCACAATCTTCTATCTAGTTTCTCTTCCTCTTGTTTTGTTGAAGCTTTTATAGTTTGAATAGGAAATATTTATTCTAATATTGTTACCATACTTAAAATATTTTATTTTTTCTTATTTCCTTTCCTCACTGGGCTATTTTCCCTATTGGAGCCCTTGAGCTTATAGCATCCTGCTTTTCCAACTAGGGTTGTAGCTTAGCATTTAATAATAATAATACTGCATATATAAATTATTTTTAGATCACCTTTAGTGCTTTCTAAGGAGCGAAAATGTCCTTCACTTCCAGTGAAATGATTTCTCTTTATATGATGCAGCAATGAGAATAAAAAAAAATAATAACCTATATGTCACACCCTTCAAAGGTTAAGAACTAATATATAATACTGAAAATAAGAAAGTTCATATAATACTGAATTTGATTAGACTTGTGAACTGTCTTTAAATAATTTATAGTGTGTATTTACGACGCAAAGCCTGCCAAATTTTCCGTTAAATACTACTTTCTAGTTAAAGATGTTATTCTTTCGAGGCAAGCAAGTAAATGTAACTAGGCTAAGGAACTGGAAACATGGGTCATAAACAATAACTGGTTTAGAAAGACTTCTTGGATAATATAATATGAGACGCCTACCAAAATAAGAAAACGTACCGTAAATAACGCTACATACTATACTGTGCATGCTTCTTGATATTCCTGTGCTGTAGCTTGCACCACAGCTGTTTTTGTTTCCTTATTCCATTCCATAAAATGCCCCCTATCCTCTACTTGTTGCGTTCTTTCCCATGACTTACTGGCAATTTATTTTTGTAATTTGCTCGCTTTCCTGTACATTCCTAATCCACCAACAAGTTTCCTTATCGTGTAATATTTTTTGCAATGTCTCTCCTAATATTTCCTTTTCCTGCTTTTACACACAGTAGCCTTATGGTGCCACGATCCTTGTACTTCTATTTTATTAATAGTTACCTAACGCAACAATTTACTCTAAATTTTCTCTTACACTCACTATCCCTCATTTACTTGAACTATTTAATCCTGCAACTCTGTTATCTATCATCTTGGGTCTCTCTTTTAACTTCATAACCACCCATAGTAATCTATGCTGAGATATAACATGTTCTCCTTGGATGACTTTACAGTCTCTCACTCCCTTTAGGTGTATCCTTCTACATAGTATATAGTCGATCTTAGACAACCTGCCGCACTCAGGTACGTGAATGACTTGATGTTTTAACTTCTTAGCAAAAATGAGAATTCAATATTGCCATAAGCAAAATCCAGTATACAATCTCCCTCCGCATTTCTCAATTCCAAGCGTCTCCCTCCATGTATTCTATCAAAGATTTCATTATCACTGACAAGTCACCTCCAACAAGCGCTCGTTCAGTCTTCTCCACTTCAAAATCACTCACAATAATAATGAATAATTAACTGTCACAAGTTGTTGTTTAATGATACCAGATATTAATTAAAAAACAAATTAGATTAGAAAATGACATAAAATTACTAATTATGTAAGGTAGCCTACATGATGATATATATCCAATATAAGGACTTTCTTCTACCCCACCGATATCCCTACATTAGGGGTTCGGTTGCCTGGTGCGCCTTCTCCAACTCCTTCTAACAAAGATATCCTCTTCCACCACACCTCTTCTCTCAATACCATCCTTCACTTTATCTCGCCATCTAATTATCTGCCTCCCTATTGGTGTTCTTCCCCTAACAGGTTCCTACTAAGCTCTCCTCACTCCCTCCCCACCATTCATCCATAACACATGCCCATACCATCTTAATGGTGATACTCTTACCATATCTGTAATCTTTACTAGATCTATCATTCTTATCATTTTCATATTCTACTCTTTCAAACAGTGATATTCCCATAGTCCACCATAGTACTCCCATCTTTGTTCTCACAAGCTCTGCCTCCTCTTTAAGTCTTAAAGCCAAAGTTTCTGATACATACATTAACACTGGTGTTATTAAACAGCTTTACCTCATGACTTTCAACTTTACCTTGATTGACATTTCCTTATTACATACCACTTCTGCTACCTCCCTCCACTTTCCCCAGGCTGATTTTATCCTATTCTTAACTTCAGTCTCACATCCTCCCTACTGATTTATAGTAGATAATAAGTATCTAAATTGTTCCACCTGTTTTATAACTGCTCCTCTACTTACATGTATGGCTATGCTGTCCTTACCTTCCTTACTGGTCAACATGGCTTCAGTCTTATCCACATTCACCCTCAATGCACCCCTTTAAAAAGTCTCTTGCCACTCTACCTCTCCTCCCTGTAATTCTTTCTCATTTACAGCAGTATTCACCAAATCATCTGCATATAACAACGCCAACAACTCTTCATTTCTAATTTCTTTAGTGAACACATCCAAGACAAATACAGATAAAATGGGCTTTATGCTGACCCCTTTGTTTAAACCAACACTAACTTCAATGGTTTCTGTTTGTGCAACAGCTGTTATTACATTTGTGTTCGTTCTTTTTTATTTCATATTCACCATTATAACCAACTTCTACGGGACTTTCCTCTTCTTCAAGGACAAAACCATTACTATCTCTACTCTCTTTTCCTGTAACTGCTTCACTATGAAGATGGCATACACAGTCCCTTTCCCCCTCATGATTTTCATACCGCTGTTTCCCAATCTATAATATCTCTCAATCTCTTGTCTGGTACCCTCTCTAACACTTCCAAACCATGCTTTATTAATTCTATTCCCCTGTAGTTACTGCATTCCATGATGACACCTTCCTGCTTAAATACAGATACCATTAGACTCTCCTCCCAGGCTTTAGGCATTATTTCCTCTTCCCATATTGCTCTCCATTTTTGCCCCTTTGTCTCTAGTATCTTGACCATATTTCAATTTGAAACTCTGATGGGCCGGGTGCTTTACCATTCTTCTTTTTACTCAATATGCGCTTCACTTCTTTATATCGTATATCCATCATTGGCTTATCCACCCTTCTTTTTCTCCAGCTTCAATGTCTCATTTTCAGTATTCAATAAGTGCTCATGATATTTTCTCCCTCTCATCATAATATCATCAACCGTATGCAATATATTTCTATCTTTATCCCGGATGGCTACCAGTTGTACCAAATAATGTCTTTCCCTTTTCCTCAAATTCAAAGTCCGATATTTACCCTTTCCCTTCTCCTTTGTTCCTAGCCTTGCATTCAACTGTTCTACTGCTCTTCCTATAATTATACTTACTTTCCTCCACGAATATTATTTACTCTTCTCTGTAATGTTCCTCTGCTCCCCCCTGTGTTAGTCTTACTTTCCAATCATTGAATGCCTTTATTTAACGGATTCTTACACCTTTTGTTCCCTCACCACTTTTCTCCTTTCGACATATCATATTCACTGGTTCTCCCCTCTAATTCATCCTTTTCCTCTACACATATTTCTTACATACCCGACCAAATATTTTCTGCGCTGTTTCCCTGTCCAATCTCTAAGTTCAACCTTTTCAATCTTGTCTCCCTCACAATCTTCTTAAATTGCTCCCATTTTTCTCCCTCAAGGTCCCAAACCTTAGTTCTTGACCTCCCCTTTCCCTTCTTGGGTTTTCTACCTTTAATTTTAAAACCCATCACTATTAGTCTATGTTGCTGATCACAAGCTTCCCCAATATTAATATCCAATATAAGGCCTGATAATTGATAATAGAAATGTTACATATATTTCATTCTCATTACTTCTCAACGTTTGATTTTTTTAGCAGTCTTAAGACTGGACGCAAATGCTGTTTGAAACCACATTCTAAAAAAAAACTTCCGATAACGAATAAAATAATGGAATACCTCTTCTTGCAAATAAATAAAACTTTTGATGTAATTTGATGTTACTGCTATTGCTAATTTCATTATTACCATAGCCAACATCATTGCAGCGAAGATTATATTTTGAAAGGCGTTGTCTGTCTGTGTGTTTGTGATTGGCATAACTCCAAAACTAATTGACTAAATCTTATGAAGTTTGGGGGGATGATTGGCTATGATCCATGGACAATTATATTAGATTTTCGGAGTGATTGGGTTAAAAGTTAAGGCCAAGGTCACGGAAAGTTTAAAAACGAATAAAAACTTTAAAACTATTAAACCGAATCTCATGAAATATGGAATAATTTCTCATGACATAAGGAAAATTGTATTATATTTTGGGAGTTCTTGGGACAAAAGTTCAAGGTCAAAGTCACAGAAAGGTAAAATGTATCCTTTTGCTATATGAAGATTAATTTCTATCCTATTTTTATGAAACTTGTGTGTCTGGAAATGAGAAGGAAGGCTTACTGGCAATGAATGCTGCAGATGAGTTGCTACCAAGAAGGTATCCCATTCTTTGTAAAGATATTTTACATAGCATTAAGAAGTTAGTTTATAATAATTGGCAACAATATTGGGATAGTTTAGTTGTAAATAAGATGAAATAAATAATGAATGTTATATCCCCTTTGAGATATAACACGATGCCCCGAAAGGTCACGCTTGGTTGACACAAGAGTTTCTGCTAAGGTGCCAACACCAACCATATTGCGACGACTGTTTGTTACCTTTAACGGTGAGGCATCTGTTGAGTAAATGCACCAATTATAGCAACTTAAGAAATAGATATCTGTTTAAGGCTCAAGATGAGGATGGTAGGAGGTTCATCCTTGCCAAGATTCTTGGACATGATGTGTCCTACTAGGCGAGCGGCATTTTTTTATTTATTTCAGAAGCAGGTCTTCTGAAAACTATTTACCTTTTACAATGACATCTTAAATTTTATGGTTTTAATTAAATATTCTTTTATTTTCTATATATAAAAAATGATATCGGCGTCAATGACATCTAAGATGTCAAGATGCCAGAAAACTTTAAATCACTCAATCAATCAATTACCTATTTTACGATATACAACTTGATATATTAATGTCATTACCATTGTTTTTGTATTTATTTGTTTGTAAGTCAGTCTGTGTTTATGATTCGCATAACTCAAAAACAACTTGACCCAATATCATGAAATTTGGTGGGATGATTGGTGATGATCCAGAGACAATTTGATTACATTTTGGAAGTGACTGGGTTAGAGGCCCAGGTAACAAAAAGGTGAAGAAAGGTGTTTTTTTACTATTTCATGTTCATTTGTTTATTTCGTGATTTGCATGAACATCATAAATTTAGTTGCTGACAAAAGTGGCGGTGTTCCCTATCTTCACTTTTGTCAGCAACAAAATTTAAGACGTTCATGCAAATCACAAAGAAGAAATATGAACATCAACAAGTGAAATTTTTTTTTTTTTTTTTTTTTTAATCTGGACCTTTGAGATATAACATGATGCCCCGAAAGTGGGAGACTAGTATTTGCCGTCTCCGCATAGGTCACACTCGGTTGACACACGAGTTTCTGCTGAGGGGCCAACACCAACCGTATTGCGACGATTATTTAGTATCTTTAACAATGAGGCATTTGTTGACCAAATGCCCCAATTATAGCAACTTAAGAAATAGGAATCTGTTTGAGGATCGAGGTGAGAATGACCAGTAAATCTAGCGAATTCCCGTTTTAGTTTTTACTAGTAATGTTACCCTTATCATAATTAATATAGGATAAAATAGGAACACTGCTTTGAAATGCAGATTAAAAAATCTTAACTGTTTTAAAGCGTGAATAAACAGATACATAAAAAAAAAAAGATTATATTTATCTTCATACTAATATGTTCCATCATTAGCGATGGGAGACTAGAGTAAACAAAATAGATAAACGAAATGTATGCTTTAGACATATATTCTTATAACTAAGAAAATTGTCCTCATCAAAGCAATTTCCCTTCTTCAGGCGAAATTGCATTTGTCGGAGAGATCTCATAGTCTTATTATGTGTCTGCAGAATCACTTTCTGGGAATTGGAAACAGCAGGGGATGAGAAGATCAGGAGCCGCCTGAAAGTCCTTACCACTAAAGAAGAGATAAGGAGGTAATCTATGATAAGTCCCTTTGAGTTGAAAATCATAGAAGTCCAGGTTAAGGATTCAGGGAGGAGACCAGAAAAGCGTTTGTTGTCTTTACTGTAATTCCATTAGAAATCATCTAATAAGAATGTAATAGGATTTTTTTTTATATCAAATAGAACTGCCTTCGCTATCTTTCCGTCTTCTATATGTATTCATATATAACATGTGTATGCAAATATGCGTGTATGCCATAAAGAGGCTACTATTTTTTTTTATTTTTTTCCAGTTCTGTAATTATGCTAAGGATAAATCAAACCTATTGCGTCTAAGTAAAATATGTGCTTAGGCATAAATTAAACTTCTCTCGTGTATCTATTGAAGAATTTACAGAGAAAATAAATGATGCATCAATATTCCTTTTGGTTATGTTAACAAGCGTTTGTTGGATTCTATTTGTATTGACTGTCTTGTGACCATATATAATAGGGTGAATAAAAGTGAGTATGATACCATATGTACACTGATGGAAAAGACTATAATTGGTAAAGACCAATCTCATTGGTTTGACGGAGACGCTTTAGAGAAAAAGAGGGAAAAGACATGAAGAAACTTGAATAGGTTAAAAACTGGAAGTACATCGATAGAATACAAAAAAGTAATTTACCTATTTGATTACCAGCTAAGGAGACAAAAGCCAATACTATAAGAGGAAGACAAGCGGAGATGTAAAAAAACATATATAAGTTACATCGTCTCCTATATGGTATAATGGGAAAATGTAATGAAAAGAACGGTACCAGATAGGTATAGCAGCCAGAAACTAGCAAATCATTTTCCCGAATTCTTTTAAAAGAAAACAGAAAATATAACTGTGTCATTTTAAAATATTCAACATCGAAACATAAAATCAAGGAGATTCACCAGGTTCATCAAGAGAGAAACAAACAAACTGTGTGATCAATCCAATGCCAATGTCAGAAATAATTGGGGAAAAAAAACTTAGTCTTACTGGTTTATTTACAAGAGCAGTAAATACACGCATCACATACTGTATGTTCCCTAAATCGGAGAAAATAGATATAGCTGCAGCGGTTCTGAAAAGTTATCTAGATTATCAGAAATTGAGTTCCTATACTGTACATTTATTCCGAATCAATTCTTTATTTCAAAAGTGCTAGAAGACAGCTATAGTATATGTTCTATTGTAAAATATATGCTGTAAATCACGGAAGAAAACAAGTGTGATATTTTTATATTAATTGGGTTTAGTGCTGCTTTTGATACAGTTGTGAATGAACTGTCACTAAATGATCCATGGCCCATCGGTATTAGATATCAAACATTTGAATACTTAAAGAACTGTTTGATAGGTAGAAACTACTGTTTAGAAATCAGAAACTCTTATTCATCAAAGGAACCATTGAACAGAGGGGTACCCAAGTGGAGTGTACTGTGCCCATCCTTATTCTGTATTGACTGTATACTATTGGCTATCAAAAGTACTACAGAGGCAAAGAGCGACGTGTAATCGATTTGCATATGATACACAATTTACTTCTTCAGACTATACTGCTGAAACTCCAAACTAAACTCTTATCAGTGTAAGAGGATGGATGACAACTAAACAACTAAAACTGAATAAAAATAAAAACTGAGCTTATGTTGGTTGGAAAGAAAACCAGAATAAGAAACTTCAGCGATATTCAAATAAACATAGCTAACATCTCTGTCCTGATATCTTGTGAAGATCGTAATCTAGGAGTATCCCATGACCTAACTTGTCTCAGAAGGCTTAAATAAAGTATATAATAACGGCTGAATGTCCTCCTAGCAATATGCGATTTATAGAAAAAAAAATACCCGGATGAAAATTCTGTAAAGAGACTTGTGATAAACTGTTACCAGGATTGAATACTGCAACTCCATCTACTACAGTCCCTCAAAAGTACAACTTAAGAAATTACAAAATACTAAACAGAGGAGTAGCACTGATAAAATGTATCCCATCCCTAAAAAGGATCACTCATACTAATTGCATTACACTGGCTGCTTATCGAAGTAGGAATTGAGTTTAAAATATGTACAATATCCCATCAAAGTATTAGAACGGGAATTGAAAAATATTTTAGAGCATTTGTTACATATCGTGCAGCCATCAAATCGTAGTGACAGGAGAATGGTTACAGAGTTTCAAATTACTGGAAACAGGATTTATTTCTACTCTAGGTTATAAAGCTTTTAAATATGCATTCCAAGACCATACAATAAGCTCCCACTAGACATTTTAGTGACTGAAGATATGAAGGCTTTCAAGAAGAAAGTGAACACTTTCTTGTTTTCTTAGTGCCTCGGTTATGTTGATTTGACAATAAACGTGCAATATGCCGTGACAAATACAGAATACCTTAGAATAGAATTCATACTGTAAACTCAGCCCCAAAGTAAAGTACATTCATAATTATGTTTTTGTATTCATATAAACTTACGTTATTACAGTTGTTCATTAACGGTTTCCTTTTCTTTTGTTTAAGAGTATTGTAAGGCACAAATCAAGAGGAACTTGTTTCCTAAGATTCATTAGTTCCGGTTTGGGAAACAGTCTGAAAATGTCAAATGAATTCCGGTAATGATTTGAAAATAGGTTGGCTATTTTTCTTCCAGAATTCAATACCTAACAGGCTTCTCCGTAGCTTGACTTGATAAAAGGCTAAAAAAATAAACTTTTTTTCGTAAGGAAAACTAGTACTGAGAAGTGGAAGTATATCGAAGTATAAGCTATAAGGTCAAATGTTTCAAACAGACAAACCTTCCTTATCTTTCATTGAACCTTTTTATGGATTCGTACAGAGAAGTGAAAGTGTGTTTAAATATTATAACTTTTACAAATTAATAATTCAAATTCTTAATAATCCCTGATTCTATTTATAATAGAGTAGAAAGGAAAAATATTTTTGTAGTAGTTCATTAATAAAGTTAGGTAATACAGTATATTATATAATATATTACCTAATGAAGAACTTGAAGTTAAGATTTAATTAAATTTTTGGGGAAAGTATGAATTTTTTATTACTATTACATTGCATATTTATTCATGATTCAACTTCCTAAATTTTATTTTCCATACTCTTACACATGACAAAAAAATCTAATATCTTAATGTGGGTTTAGGACACATAATCAGAGTTATGACTAATTTGGCTCTAATAACAATAATTATTAAAATCATTGTAAATCCTGCTCGAAATTACAATTATGATAATGATAATATTTATAGAGATACTAGTAACAGTTACATGAATGATAATCATAATTATGATATTTGAAATAAGGATAAGAATTATAGTAAAAGTAATTATGATAACAACTATGATTTAAGTATATCATTATTTATAAGCATCGATAAGAATAACCAAAGAAACGTAGGATTATCACCCAGGTAATGAGCAATAGAATCCTCTTTTATTCTGTGTATCTCACAATTGTCATATTATCTCTATGTTATCAAATCCATTACAGACCCCGAGAGTACCTTTTTTAAACTTCCTGACAACCTTTCAAGTTGCTACCTAACACTAACTACCTTTGATGTGTATGGGCTGCTGAGGATTAGGAATTTTGATAGAACATCTCCAATTAAGAGACGATTTTTATCCAGAATTTAATAGTCATGTAATGTGCCAATCTAATCTGCATTTAGATAGGATGCTAATTGAAATGGCTATATCGCTAAAATCTACTTCCTTGAAATACTTGGAAAAGTAACATGTATGTGGCTCTTCTAGGGATAGCAGTATGTAATCATAGTTTCTTTAGATATTTTTCATTGAGTATCATTAAAATCTTTATTATAGAATGGAAAGTGTGAAAATTTTCAGTACTAAGGTAAGAAACATATCTATCCATCTAACTAATTATCTATTGATTATAAATATGTAAACATCCATGTACATATCTTCTATGCAAAGTTTAGGACACACACACACACACACACACACACACATATATATATATATATATATATATATATATATATATATATATATATATATACATGTGTGCGTCCCAAGCCTTGCATAGAAAATATATGGATGTATATGTTAGTTTTATACCGTGAGATCATTGGCCTTTTTAAGAATAGCATAACTGTTATAAAAAAAATTGATGTGTAAGGTCATTGGTCTTTCTCATGTAGGTGAAGTTTCTTATGTCATGTAGGTGACCGTATCTCGCCCTCAAAGTGGAGGTTTCCGCATATTTAGTAGATTCAACATTAGACAGATCAACAATGCCTAACTTGCTCAGAAAAATTTCAGTTCCACAAAAACTCTCACCAGATCATCAGGCACTCGTCTGAGAGTATGTCAGTGTGCAAGTGTATTCATTACCTTTTGTAATAAAGTAAAAAAAAAAATAAATGTTTCCATGTCTCAGTATCCGTCGACATAGGACATCACTGTCCACTACTAGTCCACTGCAGAACAAAGGTCTCAGACTATATCCATCCATTCACGCCTTTTTTTGGTACTTTTATGCCAGTTTATACCCGCAAATATTCATAGTGCTTTAAGCCATCGTCTTCTCTTCCTTCTCCTTCTTTTGCCGTCTCCAGGGACCCCTTCTGTTATTCTTAATGTTCATCTATTATCTGGCATTTTTTTTTTTTTTGTCCATTTCCATTTCCTTTTCTTTTATATCGTAAGAATATCATCTACTTGAGTTTGCTCTGGTATGCATATTGATTTTTTCTGTCTCTTAGTGTTATTCCCATCATTATTCTTTCTATAGATTTAATAGCTTTAACGGCCGATCATGAATGGCAGAGGCAAAGGACAGTGACATTGCACAAGCAAGCAGGACAATGCCCTAGAGACTGACCATCTATACATATAAGTAGCACCTAAGCCAACTCTTCAACGAAGCTAGGACCAGGGAAAACCAGAAAAAGGCGGCTGATGACTCGGCACCTACACGTATAGGCTCCACCAAATCCCCCTTCTTTAGCTCACAAGGATGGCGAGATTTCAGTAACGAAAGGAACTAACGAGTTTGATTTAGACTCAAACTGCAGTTTTTGCCATCATCAGGCAAGGACGTCACGAACAAACAACCACAACCCATAAATCTTTGATTCGTGGTCTATGGCTTCAGTGAGACTCCCAGTTTCTGATGTACTTCAAGTCAGTACTGGGAGGACAATCTTATTAAATACTTTCCTATTTAAAAAAAAAAAAACGGAATTTTACTTTTTTGTAGTATCTATTTGTTTACAGAAAGATCTCCATCCCATTCTTATCCTTTTAATTTCCGTCTCGTATCATGTGCGTATTATTCAGTAACCTTATTTGTTGTCTCGTAGCATTTTCACTGAACATTATCTTGGTTTTACTCATATTTATTTTTCGTCCTAGATTTCTGCTTTCTTTGTTCAAATGTTCTATTCTGTTTTGCAATTCCTTGTATAATTCCCTAAACGCAAGTATACCATCTACAAATGTCAAGTTGTCAAAGTATTCCACATCAATATTAATTCATACATTATCATGATCTAGATTTCTAAAAACTTTTTCTACGCATACTGTGAATAATTTAAGAGAAATGAGTTCTCCTTGTCTAATTCCTAACTCAATTGAAATTTTATCACTACCTTTGTTGTTTTAGGATTAGTGTACTCCTTCTATAGATATCTTGAAGTGATCAAACATCAGATTCATCTATTCTTTGTGTGTATACATAGATATATACTGTACAGTAGTTGAAATCTCCAATGCACCCAGACTTTGTGGACACCCTGAAGTTGAAATCTCCAATGTACCCAGACTTTGTGGACACCCTGTATATACACATGACATATGGTTTGACCTTGAAAACAAGCTTGTTGCATATGCAGATGATGCTACTCTCTTTGCATCAATTCCATCTCCTAAATGTAGATCTGGGGTTGCTGAATCCCTTAATATAGATCTAGCTAAAATTAGTGCATGTTGCAAATTATGGGTATGAAGTTTAATCCTAACAAAACTCAAAGTATGATTGTAAGTAGGTCAAGGACAGTGGCTCCTCAACATCCGGATCTCAGCATTGATAATGTTTCTTTAATTCTGCATGACTCTTATAAAATTTTTGGTGTGATTTTCAACAGCCAATTTACTTTTGAGAAACACATTAGGTCTCTGTTTTCCTCAATTGCACAAAAGATGGGCTTATTGAGAAATTATTGTAGTGATTAATCTACTCTGAAAAAGTGTTTTAATTCTTTCATTCTACTTTCTTTCAAGTATTTTTTTCCTGTCTGGTCTTCAGCTGCGGATTCTCATCTTAATTTGTTGGACATGAACTTACGGTCTATTAAATTTCTTATTCCTGATCTAGATATTAATAGTTGGCATCGTCATTCAATTAGTTCATTGTGTTTGTTGCATATAATTTTTCATAATTCTGACCATCCTTTACATTCAGATATTCCTGGATTGTTCCATACTGTCCATAATAC
>NC_090733.1:22767158-22777158 GCF_036898095.1 Palaemon carinicauda | reverse complement strand
GATATATGCAGATTCTGTTTATTTCATTTGAGGGTTACTGTTGGATATTGTTTCATTATTCTACCCCGACTCATGTCCATCCAATAACACCAATCTCAACAAACTGATATATAGCCATTTTTATGTGTAAATGCAGGCGATTTGATGTCCAAATGTTATTTAACCTAGCCATTGTCTGAGTTGCCTTTTTCAATCTTTCCTTAAACTCCAATTCTAAAGACCCTGTGTAAGAGAACATAGTTCCTAAATATTTAAATGATTCTACCTCATTAATCCTTTCTGCCTCCAATGCTATTTCACATTCCATCACATAATCCGTTCTCATCATCTCTGTCTTGCTTCTGTTTATCTTGAGCCCAACCTCCTGAGATATTTTATGCGTTCTGGTAAATAAGTACTGCAAATCCTGTGGTGTTCTGCTAATAAGGGCAGCATCATCAGCATACTCTAGGTAAGCTAATTTCCTATTACCAGTCCAGTCGAATCTTTCTCTACCATATCCAACTGTTCTATGCATTACCAAATCCATGAGGAGCATAAACAACATAGGTGACGACTTATTCCCTTTGAGTACTCCACTGTTTACTGGAAATTCATTTGATAGCACTCCACTAACATTAACTTTGCACTTACTATGCTCACATACAGGCTTAATCAAATTTACATATTTAAGAGGAACTCCATAATAACGCAGGACTTTTCACAAAATTGGCCAGTGCACAATGTCAAAGGCTTTTTCATAGTCCACAAAAGCCATCAACAGTGGATTCCTATATTCTTAACATTCCTGTACAACTTATCTTAAAATGAAAATTTGGTCAGTACAACTTCTACCTTTTCTAAATCCCTCTTGTTCATTTCTCAGCTTTTCATCAATCTTTCTCTCTCGCTTCTATAGAATAAGCATACTGTATATTTTCTTGACACTGACGTCTGTAATTATTGCAATCAGTCAAAGGTCCTTTTTTGACATTGTCACCAGCATTCCTAGCTCCTATTTATCATGTTTTGCCTCTTCTTGCCACATTCTACAAAATAATCTTGTAAGTATTCTGGGAGTCACTTCATTTTCGGCCAATATCATCTCAGCAGTTATTCCATTATATCCTGGGGCTTTCCATCTCTTGAGTTTATTAAAAATATTTTTGATTTCAAACACACTAAATTTATTCATGGGCACATCAATGTCGTTCTCAGCTTCAGGTATATCAATCAAATGATCCCTTCATATCTTCTATTCATGACCTCACTAGTGTTCCATCCAATGTTGCCTTTCTTCATCTTCGGTTATTATAACAGATCCATCTCTCTTTTGGATGGGTATATGCTTCTCTTTCTTAGACCCCGTGGGGATTTCATTAATAATTCTATGAGCAATTCTTACACCAAAGCAACTCCCCGAATTCATAGCTTTGTTAGCGTCATCTGCTTTACTGTCTAAATAATACCTATAGTCATTCCTGGCTTCTCTTGTCACTTCCCTATCCATACTGGAATACTTACCATGCTCTAGCTTGTGATTTCCATTACTTCCTCGAAAACTTGCAACAATCAACTTTTGTTTTTGTCTTCTTTTCATAGTATCCCAAGTATCATTGGATATCCATGGATTCTTCCTTCTAGCATATCCTAGAACTTCCTTACAAACTGACTGATTATGTTCTTAATATCACACCACTCTTCGCTATTTGTCTGTTCTTCTTCTCTTAAAGTCTCTAAGACTGAAAATCGATTTGTACATTCAATTGCAAAGGTTTCTTTGTGCTCACCCTCTAGAAGTATAGTTGTATTAAACTTAAATATTCAATCTACATTTCTGTCGGGTGCTTTCAGTTTTGATTTCAGTTTGGCAATGAGGGGCTGGTGAACACTGCCAATATCTGCACCTCTTTAGCTTCTCACATTTCTCAGAATTCTCGTTCTCTCTTTATTAATTGCTATGGGATCTATTTGATTTTTATAATTGCCACACGGGGAAGTCCATGTACATTTATGGATGTCCCTGTGCTGGAAAAGAGTACCTCCAATAGCAAGATTGTTTGCTAAAAAAGATCTTGGGCTATTTTTTCATTTGCAACTTCGCCAAGTTCCTCAACATCCATTACATTCTCTATGCCTTGATTAATCTTTCCAACTTTAGCATTGATGTCACCAATCACAATTTTCATTTCTCTCTCTGGGATCGCATCTATTGCACTCTGCAGTTCTTCATAGTATTCCTCTTTCATTTCTTCATGGGCATCATTTGTTGGTGCATAATACACTGAAATACTCATATTGCACTGCTTCGATTTAAACTTTGCAAAAACAAATCCGCTATTTATAGCTCCCTACTCAGTTAGTCTTTTCTGTTCTCGGTGTCGTCATCATTCCTACCCCTACTCATCCAATTCCATCAGTTCCTCGGGAATATATATATATATATATATATATATATATATATATATATATATATATATATATATATATATAAATATATATATATATATATATATATATATATATATATATATATATATAGCCTAGGTCTAGGATTTTCCCTACATATCCCGTTACAACACATTTCACTTAGGAATAAGATCTCCAAATTATACTTCATAAATTAATTCTCCACTTGCTGTAACTTCCCTATCTGATTCATCGTTCTAACATTCAAATTACCAATTTATTATTTCTTTTTAGTATATGTAAACTGAGAGATTCTTAGCACTCCGATATGCCCGGAACTGGGTGCAATTCTGTCATTTTCGCTTTCAATAGACTGACTGAATCCATAGAGGATTCATTGGCTAGTATCGCAGGATTCATCAAAGAATAGCCAATTCCTTGTGATGCTCAGTGCCTATCTAACTAATGCAAGTGAAGAGGCAGCTTGTCTATCCCCTTAAACCCAATCCGCCACCCTGCAGCCAGTGACTTCTTCCAGATTTAAGTGGCCATTTCCTCCACACTCAAAGCTGTTGTTACTCACCATGTTGCTCACCCGCTTATATAAAAGTTGGCAATCATGGGTTGCTAGGATGTACCGCCTAGCATGGCATGAATATATAGGTAGTTATGATTATGTAAATTATCTACGTATGTGTACCTATATATATATATATATATATATATATATATATATATATATATATATATACATGTATATTTATATATATATATGCATATATATATATATATATATATATATATATATATATATATATGTATGTATGTATAAATATGTATGTATATATATATATATATATATATATATATATATATATATATATATATATATATATATATTATATATATATATATATATATATATATATATATATATATATATATATATACATACATAAATAATTTAAATAATCATAACTACCTACATATACCTACCGTGCTAGGTGATATATGTATGTATAAATATGTATGTATATACATATATATATATATATATATATATATATATATATATATATATACATAAATAATTTAAATAATCATAACTACCTATATATACCTACCGTGCTAGGTGGTGTGTACATATATATATATATATATATATATATATATATATATATATATATATATATATATATATATATATATATATATATTGTAAAATCAACTACTTAAGTTTTATCTTGTGGCTCCATTAAAGTAAACATTTGATTATTAATTGCTGTCAATATTTTATCAGTTCATTTGAGCCTCGAATTCTTGGTTCAAGTTTTGTATTGTTGCGCTCCACCACCGAATGTTATTTGCTAATTGGTACTCCGCCCATGAAATGTTCTCTTTACTTTCATGTATGAGTGCTTTGGTAGTTTCGTCTTCTGTCTCCTGCCACGTTGGACTGTTTAAGAGGCGATTTACATATTTTTCGTCTGGATGGAGGGGAGATTGTTTTCGGCTCTCCTGTGGAGAAGTTCTCGCCCTTTTTTTTTCACGGCCCGTTGATCTGTGGGGCGATCACCACCTTGCACAAATGCTCTGCTGCATATACTTTGTTGGAAGTCTTGCTTCGAGTGGACTCGTCTGCTGCTGATGTATCAATGTCCTTTGGATGCATACACCTGACCCCCTTTTGTGGCTGCGGTTGTGTTCGCGAGCTTCTAAGTGTACCGAGACCATCGTCATCATCTACGTCTTGAGTCCTCTCGACTGGTTATGGTGACGCCTCTAGAATCATTCTAAAAATGGCCGTTTTCTCGAGATCTTCTGAGAGTCGTTAGGAGGCCTCTTGATCGTGAAGAAAAGTAAGCTTCCGATTATGTGTGTTCTTTGTATCCGCGAATATATTCTTTTCTTGTGGTTGAGGAATAGTGTCCTGGGAAGACTAAAGCCGGAGTGCCTTCGAAACTAAACTGTTTCAGTGCTGGAATTGTGTTTTCGTCCGTAACGTGGGAACATATATATATGTAATGGTACATTTCCATAAATATTGTGAGCAGTTAGGCTAAGCTTTCCTTTCTTTCTTTAATCTCTCCCTTATTATTGATTTTGTGCGGAAGTTGTTTTTCTCCCTTCTCCTCGATACTTTCCCTCGAACTATCATTTGAGTGAAGGTTAGCTGTAAGTCTGAATGGTAGTTGTAAGTGTATGTGACTGTGCCTTCAGCCAATAATTCGAGGATGTGTGCTAATAACTTCTTGTAATAAATCTTAATTTTTACTTTTGTTTTCAATTACCCCCTCAAAGTGTACTTTTATTCACTGTATTGCTGGTAAACTTTACTCTTTAGCCTACAAGCTATCGTAGTAAAAGCAATTTTGGTGGAAGACACAGTAAACACTTGGACAAATTATTTTATATTTAAGGAAAAATAAGGGGTTTTTGTTAAATATCTCTTCCAAATAACAGAGTTCCTAACATTTTTGGCGACCTTGCCAGGATTTGTTACCAGCAATATAGCAGTTGAACACTCGAGGGGTTATAAGGAGATAAAATTCAGGTAATTGATGATAGGTTTCACCCAAAGTAGGTAACATGGGATCCCCAAAGGAAAAAGTGGAGGAGGCGGCGATTCGTTTCTTAGATGATGATGATTGGGAAAGAAAGCTGTATGATTTAAAAAGGGATGATTTGTGGTTCTTTGTAGACTTCTTTAGTTTGAGTCTTCCCACCGAGATCAGGAAGGGTCCTTTGTTATGGGAGGTGGTTAAGGCTGTTAAAGCTTATAAAGAATCTATCTTGGAAGTTAGTCATGGTGAAGAAACGCCTGGTAGCAATGAAAAACAGGACAGGGTTAGGCAGGAACTAGCAGGGAGGTCAGGTGACTTACAGTTAGATATCTTGAAGGAACAGAGTAAAATAAAAGATTTGGAATTTAAATCCTTACAATTGCAAGCAGAGGAGAGAGCTAAGGATAGGCAACACGAAAAGGAGTTGTTAGAACTTTAGATAAAGTTGAGTGGTGATAATAGTACTTATAAAAATAATAATTTCAACTTGATGACTGCAATAAAGTTAATTCCTTGCTTTATCGAAGAGGATGTGCCTGAATTTTTCACGGCTTTCGAACGTATTGCTATCAAACTCTCGTGGCCTCGAGATATGTGGACGACTTTAGTGCAATGTAAATTGAAAGGTAAGGCTCAGCGTGTATACAATACACTTAGTGATGAACTTTCCTCAGATTATGATATTGTTAAATCCATTATATTGAAAGCCTATGATCTCGTCCCAGAAGCATATCGGCAAAAATTCCGTGATTTAAGGAAAGATTTGGACACTACCTTTATTGAATTTGCCAGGAGGAAAGGACAATTTTTTGAGGATTGGCTAAGGAGTAAGGAGGTGGATAACTTTGATAAACTAAAGGAACTCATCCTGATTGAGGAATTTAAGAGAATGGTGTCTAAAGACCTTAAAATACATCTTGAAGAGCTAAAAATAGATTCTCTTCAAGAAATCGCAATTGCGGCTGACGAATATTCACTAGCTCATCGTCAGGAATCTGGGAAAAGGGAGATCATTTTTGGCAAGGAAGTTTCCCCCCATGACAAATTGAGAAAAAGTAATAAGCCAAAAGAAACAAGCTTTGTAGTCAAAGATGAAAATAACTACTCTGGCATAGAAGGTAAGGTCAGTAGTGTAATACCTCGTAGTTTTTCCAATAGTAATAGATTTAGTAATAGCACTACTACCGGTACTAGTGACAATCTGGAGCGCAGGTCAAATATTACATGTTTTTGGTGTAGTCGAAAGGGGCATATCAAGGCAGAGTGTAGGGCAATGCAAAGATTCCTTGCTAGCCAAAACAGGGAAGCAATCAATCTGTTAACAGCTGAACAACCTTCAGAAGAAGAAACGAAGTGACTAAAATTTTGTAAGTATATCTCGAATGGGTCTATTTTCATTAACAGTGACAAGAGACTAGGCAGAGGTATTAAAATTTTGCGTGACACGGGAGCCGCACAGTCATTAATTTTAAGAAAATCTGTGCCTCAGGGTTTTGTGTTTGCCAGTAATGATTTTGTGGTCTTGGGAGGTTTTCCAAATACATTAGTATCGTGCCCTCTTGAAACACTTTATTTAGAAGCTGATTATTTTAAAGGTAATGCAAAATTAGCAATAGTGGATACATTGCCCATTCCTGGAATTGACTTGATTTTTGCTAATGATTTGGTGGTTGAAAATGAACTAAATTTTTTTCCAATTTTATCTTTGATAGAGAAAGACTGTCTTTGTGATGGCTCTTTGCTGGAGTTTGGTGTTCCTGTTTCCATTGTCACTCGTTCCCGTTCAAAGGGGGTAGACTTAGAAGAAATTGATTTAGACTTAGAAAGTGTAAATAGTCAGGTAACTGATTTTGTGACTAGTGACAAATGGAGTAGTATAATTTTTGATGATGTCGACTGGGAACCCGAGGCCTTGAAGGAAGCCCAATCAAGGGAATTTAATGATGTGACTACTGAATCTATTGAAAATGATTCCTCCAAACCTTATTTTGTTAAAAAAGATGGTCTACTATATAGGGTCAGTAGAGCAGTGGATGCTCCTGCTGACCAGATAGAAGTGGTCCGTCAGTTAGTAGTTCCCGAGAAGTATCGGAGGAAATTGTTATGGTTGTCTCATGAGAACAATCTTGCCGGACATTTCGGTGTCCGGAAGACGTTTCAGAAGTTAGCCGAACATTTCTTCTGGCCTGGGATGCGCACAGATGTGAAAAAACATGTCCACTCTTGTAACACCTGCCAAATCGTGGGAAAGCCAAATCAAAAGGTACCTAGAGCTCCTTTAATTCCAATTCCTGCTGTCGGGGAACCCTTTAGGGAAGTCATAGTAGATGTGGTTGGTCCGTTGCCGCGAACACGAAGTGGCAATGAGTATATTTTGTCCATAATAGATAGGATGTCACGCTTCCCTGAGGCTATTCCCTTACGGAGAATAGGGAGTGAGAAAATCATGGAGGCATTAATTGTATTTTTTACTAGGTTTGGCTTTCCCAAGGTTTTGCAAACTGATTGCGGTACAAATTTTACCAGCAGAAATTTTAAAAGGAAGATGGAGGAGTTAGGAGTCAAACATACAACCTCAACTCCCTACCATCCTGAAAGCCAGGGTCAGGTGGAGAGGTTCCACCAAACTTTGAAGAGTGTTCTGAAGAAATTTTGTTTCGAGACTGGTAGCGAGTGGGACAAAGAATTGCCATATGCATTATTTGCTATTGGATCTATTCCAAATGAAACTCTTGGGTTTTCTCCTTTCAATCTAGTCTTTGGTCATAGTGTGAGAGGTCCTCTTGATGTGGTCAGGGAGCACTGGGAGGGGGAAACCCCGGAAATCAATGTACTGGACTATATATCGAATTTGCAAGCTAAACTTCAAAATGCTTGGTCTTTTGCTAAAGAAAATTTGGCTAAAGGGCAAGCTGTAATGAAAAGTAATTACGACATAAAATAGAGACGCAGAGAATTTTCACCAGGTGACAGAGTTCTGGTTTTGCTTCCTATGCCTGGGAATCCTCTCAAGGCACAATTTTCTGGGCCGTGGAGAATTTTAAAGAAAATGAGTGAAGTAAATTACTTAGTGGAGACTCCTGGACGTAGGAGGAAGTCTCAACATTGCCATATAAATATGTTAAAACCTTATGTTAGTAGAAGTAGTGAAGAAGTAGAAGTAGGACAAATTTCTTTAGTTGAGGTGGTTACCGAAGTTGATGAAGAATTGACAATTGGACCAAATATTTTATCAAATAATTCTGATGTTCTTAATAACCTTTCTTTGAAATTTCAGCATTTGGATCCAGATAAAGCTTCTTCCCTTGTTGACTTAATAAATCAATATAAAGACCTTTTTCAGGATGCACCGGGATTGACTACTATTTTAGAACATGATGTAGACGTTGGGGACACCCAACCTATGAAACAATGCCCTTACAGGTTAAATCCCATAAAAAGGGATATAGTTAATGAAGAGGTTAAATAGATGTTAGACCATAATTTGATAACTCCTAGCACTAGTCCGTGGAGTTCTCCTGTGGTTCTTGTAAAGAAGGAAGGTGGGCAAAATCGACTGTTCTTTGATTATCGTAAAATTAACGAGGTTACTAAAACAGATTCTTATCCTTTGCCTCGGGTGGAGGACTTTATCGACCGCATAAGGGTCGCTAAATTTATCAGTAAGTTTGACCTATTAAAAGGGTACTGGCAGGTCGGTCTTACTCCTCGGGCAAGGGAAATTTCAGCTTTTGTGACGGGTGATGGACTGTACGAGTGTTTGGTTATGCCATTCGGCATGAAAAACGCAGCCGCCACCTTCCAGAGGTTAATGAACTTGGTAACCTGTGATTTGGAAGGATGTGTTGTCTACATAGACGATTTGGTGATCTACAGCGACGACTGGCCCACTCACATTAAACGAATTAAGGCACTGTTTGAAAAGCTTCGAAAAGCTGGTCTTGTTTTAAATTTAAGAAAAAGTGACTTTGCTAGAGCCAAGGTTGTTTACCTAGGACATGAAATTGGTCTGGGTGAAGTAGCTCCTAAAAAGGCGAATGTAGAAGCCATAACGATTATTCCTGTCCCTACCAACCGGAGAGGTGTGAGAAGGTTCCTCGGTATGGTAGGATATTATAACAGATTTATTAAAAATTTCTCTGATCTGGCCATTCCTTTAACAGATCTATTAAAGAAAAATGTAAAGTTTGTTTGGGATAGTAATTGTCAGGAGGCTTTTGAAAAGTTAAAAGGCGCTCTGACAAGCTACCCTCTTTTGCGATCCCCCGATTTTTCTCTCCCTTTCTCTTTAGCCACAGATGTGAGCGACACCGGATTGGGTGCAGTGCTTCTCCAGGGAGACCAAGAAGGAATTAACCATCCAGTAGCTTTCTTCTCAAAGAAATTGTCACCAGCCGAGAGGAAATATTCGACAATAGAAAAGGAGGCTCTTGCTTTAATTAAAGCACTAAATCATTTTAATATTTATTTATCAAATCACTCCTCCCAAATAGAAGTTTACTTGGATCACAACCCATTGATTTTCATTAACCGTTTTATGAACAAAAATTCACGAATACTTAGATGGAGTTTGGTACTCCAGGAGTACAATCTTATCATTAAGCATATTGCCGGCAGAAGGAATATTGTGCCTGATGCGTTGTCTAGGGTTTATGAGAGAGTGGACGGTCATTAGTGTTTACTTTGTGTGTATATATATATATATATATATATATATATATATATATATATATATATATATATATATATATTTTTGCAGTCTAATTATTTTTTTCATTTCAGATTATGTTTAGTATAATTATGTTCACCATTTTTTTTTCTTTAATAGTTTAGAATCTGCTTTGGTACTCTATTAATTATCTTTAAGTCTACTCTTTCTTTTATTATCAATATAAGTTCACAATTCAGTTTAAAAAAAATAAAAAAAAATAAATTTTCTTATTGGTGGTGTGCTGTAATATCAGCTACTTAAGTTTTATCTTGTGGCTCCATTAAAGTAAACATTTGATTATTAATTGCTGTCAATATTTTATCAGTTCATTTGAGCC
>NC_090733.1:22729658-22764658 GCF_036898095.1 Palaemon carinicauda | reverse complement strand
TTTATACTGAACATGTATTAGTCAACAGAAGTTATATACTTATTCCTCAAATCAAATCTGTCAAAATCTCTAGATAATAATATTTTTACGTGAGTCTCTATATGGCTATCTGTATTGATATGTAAATGTGTGTATTTATGTTTATTTATATATGTTCACGTACATATTTTTTCTATTTTCATTTGAAAAAAAACTAGATGTTTTAGGCTTGAAAAAAAATAAAAAACATTTCATTACACTGAGCCCAAAAATTAAGGTCATAAGGCGGAAATACGATTACACCCTAACTTTATAAGAAAAAAAAATAGATTAGGTCAATTTTGTTCAAGAAGAAATAATTTTTTAAGTGGCAGTAGCTTCAATTTTGCAATCACCTTAATTGCTTCTCAAAGTTTTGCAATTGTAAGAAAACTTTCCTTTTTTTTTCACACCGCAATAAGAGTCCTTTTTTTTCTTTTTTTTTCTAGTGTTGAACTGGGTCGAAGAATTCCGATTCAAATTAATAGTGATGAGAAATTTTTTGTCGTTAGTTAAGTTGATAATGATAACCAGATATTTTTCCTTTCCTTTACTCAATTTGCTTTAGTCCGGTCTGGTTTTTCTTTGTCTTTTGCTACAGTAGCGCGATAAAATCAAACAACAATTAGTATTCGTTTCAGTAATATTGATAAGCCAAATAAAGGAAACGAAGATACAGGAAACCAAATTACTACGATTATGATCTATTCAACCAGAGGAATGAAAATCGAATGAAACTCTCCAAGTTTGTTGGAAACCATTCCCTGTGTAGATAGGGAAAATTCGGTCTAAATTTAGGACTTCTGGCTCAGGTCCTAATTTCATCATAGATTATCGCATCCTTAATTAGGAGCTTATGGGCTGCTTTAATTATGTGAATGCGGTTATTTAATGTAATTATAGAATTTTCTGCCCCTAATTAATTTGGGTTACTCAAAATTCTTTTATTTTCAGCCTAGTAATTCTAACAAAAGTTGGGAAAAAAACATTAACGGTTCGATAATTTTTGGAAATATTTAAAGATATTCAGAAGTTTAATAGGTTATGCTAACTAAATATGGGGATGGTTTGGTAAGTCCATTTATCGTCCGAGTGATATGTCAGAGAGAATTTCTTACACTTTTTTAATAGTTTTATTCATTTTAATAGTGTGGAATAAAAGGAACAATTACATGTATGTAAGTCTGTAAGCTATATATGTTTATATGACTTATCTGGCAAATCAAGACCACGTATTCAATGCTTGGAAAAATCATCGCAGGGACAACTTATTCTCAGGAGTAATTTAAAAGGGGAATAAGACTGATTTACATAAAAGAATATGACAGATTTTATTTCCTGTATTTTTTGAGAGAAATCTTAAATAGATAATTTTTTAGAGCAAATAAAATATGATTTAAAACTTCCGAAACTGAAATTTAAACATTTGTGGAAATAGTATGCAATGCCTCGCAATTATTCTATGGAAGATCCTCCAGAAAAAAAGATAAGCAACAATATGCAGAATTCTATCATCTGCGCTCATATACATTATCAACTTAGGAAGAGGGGATGACCTTGAATCAACTACACAAAAGATTAAAAATAGTCTTGGTTTATTTGCACTTCTTTCAACCCTATGATGAATCTATATATTGTGGGGTGCTCAATTCCGTGTTCTGTTTTGAAGTGTCTTATTTGATGCGTCGGCAATGTTATTCATTTGATCTTGCTTGTCCAACGTTCTCGCGTAAACATTCTACATTTGAGGGGGAAGATAATTAAACATTTTAAACATCTTTGAATAAGTTTATTGCAGCTCATTTGGCTATTAAAGCATATATAGTAGGAAAGCCGGCGTCGAATTCAGTTGAAAGAATAACATAAATGTGTGAAATTAATCTTTGCGCTATTTTGAAACTTCCACCAGTATATCAAGTACGAGTATTAGATGCAATCCATTTTCTGTCACAAATCACAAAATCTTGTTTATGCTAGGACCACTATCGCTGACCAGGATTTGCTTTTTCCTCCCGAATAGTGAATTTCGTAGTTTGGCACTCATTGTTTTGGCGATGAGCTGTTTTGGCGCCAAGAAACAAACTTAAGGGTCATCCGCAAATTTGTGTGTCGTTTAGTGATCACCTCATTACACCAAAGGCTCGTCTGATTTGAGAATTGTAATATTAAACCAGTTATTACGATATTCAAGTCTTGTTTAGTTATCATATGATTTTACCAGTGTCTCGTTTAGTGATCATCTCATTACACCAATGGCTTGTCTGAATTGAGAATTGTAATGGTAAACTGGTTGTTTCTATATTCATGTCTTTTTATTTTGGAAAACGCTTTTCTTTAGTTTCTTGTACAGCCCATACCTTAAATGGCCGAAAAATCTTAAGTGATATAGGCAAGCCAAAATTTTCACACAACGGATATCTGTATGCGTTTGACAAATGTAGCAAAATCGATTCTTCTTTCAAGTTTTGGAGGGGTGACAGTGGAATATGTATAGTTGAACGATATTAGGTGAGGACAGGACGAACAATCATGCTGAAGCTACGCACAGGAAAATCTATGCAGAACTTGGAATGAACTACCCACTTATATGGAAACTAATCGATGGCATAAAGAGAATTCAGAAAGGACGCGATTCTTATTATGAACAACTAATGGCTGGGAATCCTCCTGCTCGAAAACGCTTAAAATACATTAAGACTGATGAACGCATTTTAACTATAGTACAGCAGTTTGATTCACGGAAACAACTGGAATACTTACGTGGTTTGGCCTATAACTATGAAAAGCATTAACATGTTGGTGAAAATGTTTAATTTTATTTAATTTTTATAGCATTTTAATACTGTATTTCTGGAAATATATAGAACTTTTTTATTTTCATGTTATTTTTGACGCATTGAATATATATAAACACACACATGTATATATATATATATATATATATATATATATATATATATATATATATATATATATATATATATATCAGGTCAGAAAATTTTCAAGCTGGCGCCAAATGGGCTAGAGCCAAAATAACGAGCGCCAAAACGGCGGCGCCAAATCATCGTCGCCAAAAGAGCGGCGCCAAAACGTACTGGACTCCCATAGGACTCTGAGGAGAGCCGCTTATGGTTTCTATTTTGCGTTTAACTGTTTTTATTATGGCTTAAGCGCCTGGCAATGATCCAAGTGTAACCACAGCTATATTTGTTAATACTTCTCCTATTGCTGAGCTTGATACTTAAACGATATATTCAGCACGACGTTTCAATACCGTTTATACCTTAACCCCTTTTACGCAGATCATGTTATGGAAATGCTTGTTTACTTTCCTTATAACTGTTATAAATTTTCTATGAATTATTGCATTGCACGTACATAAATCATTTGATCACATAGCCTAAATTTTATGATGTTGTCTATTTTATTAAACGTATCGAATACAAATAATTGTCCTTCATGTGCAGATTTTTCTTTTCATCTTTGGCTACGAATGTTGAAGTTGAGGGTGATGAAATTTTTTTCTTAATTTGATATGAATTATTTACCCAATTTCTTATTCGGTCTTACGTACGTATATTTGTTTATATTTAAAACATATCAATGTATTCCCATTAATTACAGGGTCAAAATGTACCAGTAAATGTAGTTTTTCATATTATTTTGTTTCAGGATATATTTTTGCCTTTGCTGATCACTTTACAAGAAGAGGCGAAAGGAAATTGCTGTGAATGCCGAGCTTCCAATTCATCCTTAGCTTTTTGTTCCTTCCTTGCATCCTTGATAAAGCCATATAAATCCTGTTGTCCTTTGAGGATCCGAGACAGTAATGATTGAATTAGATGATGGCATATAATTTCGTAATTAGTATTTTGAGGGATGGCATGACATTCTGGAATCAATGTTTTATTTATTGATTAATTAAGAAATGCTTTGTATTATTAGCTATTAGATGGCGGAAGTAGGTGGCAATTTACATGAATTATTAGTACTGATAATATTATTGGTTAAGGCATCATTCTTTAATTTTTCCGATATATATTGTAGAATAACGCTGGACTTCAGATCTGTAACTTCTAAAATTATACTTTAAATCTGTTTTATTGTTGAATGTTGATGCTACACCAGTGAATAAATAAAAAGTTAAAATCCCCCCTTTTTTTAGCTCGTATTATTCGACCATTCTCCTAAAACAAATAATATATCTTGATAAACCTCCTAGGAATAAAATACCTTTATTAGATTATGTAACTACTGACACATGTTTTAATCAATTACACGTGAATAATGTAAACGTGAATGACTGCAAATGACATTTAGGCCGGGATGAGTAATTACTTAATAATATATTGTGATAGAGGAAATAAAAAACCTAGCTATTTCTATTTGGTTTCATATTATTTGTAACCATATAAAGTAACACGTGAAAGTTTCAGCTCATAACGATTATTTATATCGATAATCTACTGAAGCTATACATATTCAATAATATTTTCGCATTATAGTGCAATGAAACTATATTTGCTAAGAGACTAATCTCGTACCTAAAAGGGAAAGGCTATAACAAAATAAGTCCTAATAGTTATTAAAATTAAAATTTTGAAGAGTTAAAAAAAAGAAAAAAATGAATCTGGTTGAAGTTTGGCCTGTATTGCATGGCAAGTCCTACATGATACACTCCCTTTCTCTATATAAGTCAAGTACAGATATGCCAAGAAGCTCTTGACCCCCCCCCCACCCCGCAAAAATAATAAGATATATATATATATATATATATATATATATATATATATATATATATATATCTATATATATATATATATATATATATATATATATATATATATATATATATATATACAGTATATATACAGTATATATATATATATATATATATATATATATATATATATATATATATATATATATATATATAATGGCTTTCAATTGGTTCTAAACAAAGTCTACCGAATTCTGACCATTGAAAAGCTTTGAAATCCAATATGGCCGCCAATATATTAACATGCAAATATATTTTTTTATTATTATTATTATTTACTTAGAATAATGATTATCCTGTCTGTACTTGGGTTTTGAGAGTCAAGGAATCCAATGAAGGCATAATAATAATTGAGTTTCAATGATATGGGATCAACATCACTTTTTATGTATTTTACATTTTTTTTTTCAGGTATCAACATATGACTCACTAACTCCTAACCCCAAATATGCAGAAAATAGATGCCACTGATGTTTACCCTCGTATATGCACATTCTGCAAGAAGGAAATAGAGAGCCAAGATAACGCAGTTCAAATTCATGAAAAGGTTGCCAGTGGAATCAATGAAGCAAGTGCTAAAAGAGGTGACAGTATTATTGAGACAGGTGGTTGCACAGTTCATTCAAATTGTCGTAAGCGGTACATAAACCCACATGATATTACAAATTCATTAAACAGGAACAAAAGTAAACCATTGCTTCAAAGGAGTGCACGGGCATTTACTGGACCATTTTATATCAAATCCAATTGTCTTTACTGTTTCAATTTTGTGAAGACAGACAATTTTATTAAAACAACAGTGAAGTGTTTTAGTGACAGTACAGATGACTGGGGTGTTACAGTGAAAGGTCGAATTGAGTACTATGGATATGACTTCCATGAAGTAGACTGTGTTTATCACCACTCATGTGATGGGAACTTTAACTCCGGATGTGATATTCCCCCTAGGCCTAAATAATATTGTTATAATGAGGAATGCAAGCTCTCATATCCTTTAATCATATTTCGTGTGTGTTGGGAGAATGGTCGAATAATACGAGGAAAAGAAAATAAATTTTAGCTTTTTGTTTATTTACTGGTGTAGCATCAACATTCAACAATAAAGTAGGAAACTCAGAAGAGAAGAATTATTGAAACTGCTGTTAGACGTATCAAAAGTGATATGAAAACTGAAGTTCACTCTGTTACAGACCAATATTCAGGAACAGTTATGCTAAATTTTTATATTACTTTGACGTGTCTTGTAGACAGTCTACAGGAATTACTGGATATTTTGTTTATGGGGAAAGATAAGAGTCAAAAGGTTGCAGGGGTTGGACACGCAATCCTGCAGACAGTATGTCCTCGAACTGTTCTATCACCAATACAGATAGGTCTTGCCATACAAACAAAACATGTGTATCGTTTCAGGTTCGCTGTAAATAATTTGTATAGAATGGGATTGTGCTCATCATATAGATAAGTTCTGTTATAATGAAAAGAAGCCTTTACTCGAGGTAAAAAAAGTAGACAGGTCATTCCAAGACAAATTGTTTCAAACCTTAAATATATGGAGAACATAACGATTGACATAACGCACTATCACTTTGCTAACCGTGCCTGCTATAAGGGAGTGTTTGAATAAATAACAAGAAATACAAAATGCGGTCAACCAGTGGATATTCTATGGGAACTATCATTAAGTTTTAAAAGGGAAACTTCAAACAAGTCTGGTATGATGCATATAATTCATCAGGGGGTACGTACACCCTGGTCAGGCCTCAACTATGTATCTGGCCATGACTGACTTTTACTCAGGTGACAAGACCTGCATTTCATCCACACTTGAATTTGTTCATAAGCAAACAGTAAAATACATCACACTAATAGTATCATTTGACCAGCCCCTATATTAGAAAGCAAGTGAGATTATTGTTGAAGCACCTCAGAATAGCCATTTGAAGGAAAAAGATTCCTTGTTAGGTTGCTTTCCCACTCTAATGATCTGGATGGGTGCAATTGGATCCATCAAGAATGGTATAGGCCTTAAAGACCTTCTACAGGTGGTATATGGTGCAAACTGGGTAAATAATATATTGACAGAAACTTCATTATGCACAAACAGATAGCAGGGAACTTTATTTCAGGTTGGATTAATCAACTGGCACAACAGTGTACCACATCAACAGTCTTAAGTTACTCCTAGGAAGTAAACTATGCTCTCAAAAGCATAGGCTATTACAGGATGTGATAGTACATTGCGCATCTTTGGTGTAGGAAAAAAGGCTGCATTTAGAAAGTTAGCCACAAGTAATTCTGTGTTGCAATCTTATGCTCATCAATTCCTCTTTCCAAACAAAGTAAAAAAGCGATTGAAAACACTGGAGCCAAGGCAATGGTTGAACTATTTGTGGGAAGAATGCAGAGTCACGGACATCTTTGCGCCATTGGATTCTCTATAAGAAAATTGTGTCCTCTAAATTATATGCAGTACTGGAACATCTACTTCCAGCAGAGTCTTCCACCAAATTTCATTCTCTCCGAGTTTATTACCAGATTATAGCGTGGATAGGGAAAAGAGTGATATAGATGCATTGAACTGGGGTTGGAAGATAGAAGAAACCAAGTTAGCACCAGCTATGTCAGATATGAAGGCAGCCACAGACAATCTATTGAGGATACTAAATTGTAACTGCAAATCTGCCTGCCGATCATAGCAGTGTAGTTGTAGGGTGTATGGATTGCCATGTACACCAACCTATGGACAATACCAATTAGAAAATTATGGTAATACATACAATCATGTCAAATTCATTGGAAAGAAAAGATGGGGAGTGTCAATTAGAATCTCTGTATTAACACTGCTAATGAAATATGCATGCACTCAATCGATAGTAAGATTCTCATATGATTAAGTTTAGACATTTTGACTCTGGTAGCAACCAAAAACACTAGTATCATAAGTGATGTACTCTTTAGTTACTGTAAGTTTTGTATATATTATTTGATATTATATGGCTAATTTTATATATATCTGCAATATCATTGGTCATTACTGGATACCATTTTATATTTCATTATATGATGATCAAAAGGAAGTTTTACTCTTTTAATTGTATCCTTTGACCCAGATAACCTAAGTGTGGACATCTTATCTATCACCGTGGAGTGAAAACTAAGAAAGTTAATTACAATTTTTATGCATTGGTGCCCATTTTTTATTTCAGAGCTTCGTAGTACTTCCTTTTTGGTAGACTTTTAGTAGATCATTTTAGAAATCACATGAACCCAGAAACATTTGAAATTTTTTTCTTGCAATTTTCTTGAGGTTTAAACCATATTTGTACTCAACTAGTAGGGGGGTACACCCATCAGTGTGCCTCACGCAACGTATTGTAATGCTGAGGTTCCACTTGGGTGATACGGCCATAGCGAAGTGGTAAGCTTTAGATTTTAGCTAAATTTTTAGCATATCCCCAGACATCCCCATTCATCCCGGGTGTGTTTCGCACCAAATCCCATAGATCGAGATGAGCGTTGTCACATGTGCAATAGATACCGAGTTGTCATGCTCCGTCGCAACACTGGCGGACAAAATGAAACCTGCTCCATTTTCTTGGCTAGTGTGCGATGATTTTCGGGCACCTGCAGTACAACGTGTGCAAGGAGATAACACATCGCATTACTCGTGTTCTGTTTCGCCATACCTCCGTATGGGAGATATGGCAGCATCCATAATTGCATATGTGTTCAGCTCTGGTAAATAAAGTGGAGAGAGAGAGAGAGAGAGAGAGAGAGAGAGAGAGAGAGAGAGAGAGAGAGCTCATTGAAGAAGATAGGTGACATAAAACAAAAATAGGAAACAGAGTTGGTTAAATACTCTTATGCAGTTATGATTTGAGAGAGAGAGAGAGAGAGAGAGAGAGAGAGAGAGAGAGAGAGAGAGAGAGAGAGAGAGAGAGAGAGAGAGAGAGAGAGAGAGAGAGAGAATATTTTCATATCGGAAATAAATTACAAAGCCTGAACATCTTTACTAATGAAATATATTTAAGCGGAAACAAACTTTCGTTTTTACATTATAAAATGTTTGAGGGGAGTGGTGAAAAATTTTCACATAAAGAGTGCCATGGATCACGCATGCTGCGATCCATATCACATGTATATCGTGTACACAAAGATCATCACAGCAATGTGCCGGACCAATGGAGATGTCACAGCTTGCCCACTGCCATGCGATCCTATATACAGTGGTGTATTGTATGGCGATGTATTGCCATGTATCACCCTTATTGTTCGGTGCCTGTGGTATGCATCTCCCCTGGTCGCCTACACCGCATTATGAGTAGGTATGCCACAGGGTCCTGTGTTTCGAAAAATATGTGGTGGAATATCGCCTGAAAGTGATGGCGGTATTAAAATTTTCGGGGTTTTTCCATATCTCCTCTGATCGCCAAGCGTATTACCCAAGTATGACCCAAGCATAAGCATTACCTGACGGATTTTGCTGTGTTTGGTGAGGTCCTAGCTGTAGTTGCTTTATATCGTTTCAGCTTACCTACTTCCTCCTTTTTGTCTAACATCTAACTTTTACTTCATGGTGCAACTTCTGAGGATTTGTCCAGTTACACTTGTGACTGAATTGTCCCCCCAATGCTAGACTGTATAGTCGAAATTCTTAAATCCTATGCATTCCAATTTCCAATCTCTTACCATGATGCTCTTATAACTGCTAAGTATATGGATGCCATTTTTTTATCTAGTATCCTTACTCTTTTCAAAGGTTAATATAGCAGTGGTATAAGATTATTAAGGTATCCTATTTCGATAATCTGTATTCTATGTTTAAAATAAGCAGAGCCGTTTCAGGAATAAAAACTATGGGAAGATATTATCTGAAAAAAATATGTTCATTTCATATTTTTGTTACTTTTTCTCTATTTGTTCCATATTTCGTTACATATTTAGTTAGTGATTAGTTACGGGAAAGACAAATATTTTAAAGAAGGCAATAATTATTTCATATACATATGCATACAAAACCATCTACTGCAGATATATTGGTTCAGGGCATTCGAGTGACAATAACATTACAGAACCTATTACAAGTTTTATGTATCCAATATTCTGCATAAACGATGACTTTCGAATATCTGTCATCGTTTTAATGATTTGCCTTTTTAATGAAAAACTGTAATATAACATTATGCTCACTTTTATCGAAATTCAAGGGATTAAGAACATTTTAGAAAATCCGAAATCTTTCATATTACGGGCGACTATTTCAAGGTCGTAGAATTGTAAAATAAATGAAAAAATTCTGCGTCACAAAAATCACATAATTGATTTAGAAATTAATAGGTTATGTGAGATGTAAATTTTACTTTCTAACTTAAAATTTTTTAACCATGATTTATTCTATTCATCGAATTTGTGCTACCCAATGAATAAAGCCAAAACGAAATGATATGTATTAACTCATATAGCCAGAATTATAATATCGAGGAAATAAAAACGCGTGTGGTTCAAAGACGAGGTGACCGGAAGTGGTCTTTATTTTCATACGAAACAACGCATATTACAGAAAGTATGAGAAGCCATATGACATCTCCCTCCCTTGAACAATAAGCATAATGAACAAAACATATTTCCAGAAGATTCACAAATGGGGAAAAGAGAGGAATAAACAAAGCAAAGAACACAAAAACAAAACTTTCAACACAATTCATGATGTATGTGATCAGTATTTAACAGTAGCACAATAAGTATATATTCAAATGGGTTACTACTAAAATCAATGATACATATGGTATGCTATTTACCTCATCGCCGTGTGTTCACATTATCAAGCTAAATTTATGTTACGATATTTTTATGGCCAGATTCAATTTATCAAGTGTTTTAATAAGGCGTCCATAACTTGTGTATCTGGCGCCCTGTGATTGAGTATCAGGTATGGGTGTCTCGGGGGCCAACGTTTTAGGGGTTGTCGTGTTGTTGATTGGAGCATCTATCTGACCATCCACAACGTCCTCTGGCACACTATCAGGGTTGAATTGGAATTTCTCACCAGTGGTCCTCAGGTGTGTCCTGTTCCGTGGGTATTTCACTCTGTTGTGGGGAAATCACATCATATGAACGTGGCTCTTCCCGTCTTTGCTGGACTTTCGCCGGTATCCAACACTTGTTGCTGTGGTCCATCATGCGGACATCTTGGCCTTCACTAAGTTCTGGGAGTTGTTTAGCTGATTCATTGTAATGCTCCCGCCACTTGCATGTTCGTTCCTTCCGTGTAACTGGGTCTGAGCACATAGGCAGGTTGGATTTCATCTTCCTTCCGTAAAATAGTTCTGATGGCGATGGTTCTTCAGCCTCAATAGGTGTTGTTGTAAGGCATAAGAGGGCCATGGTTGGGTCTTCATTGCTCTCCACAGGTTTGGTCAGTGTCCGTTCGACGGTGCCTACGAATCTCTCAGCTTTCCCATTACTCTGTGGGTATCGCGGGCTGCTAGTTTGATGCTGATACTCAAACTGTCTCGCGAAGTCACAGAACTCCTGTGAGCTGAACTGAGGTCCATTGTCGCTGATAAGGGTGTTGGGAACCCCATGTTCTGCAAATATTGACTTGAGTTTCTGGATTATAGACTTAGATGTGGTGCTTGTAAGACGTCTTATGAAGAAGAAGGAACTGTAGTAGTCGACAACAAGTAGGTATTCCACCCCCTTGCGTTGAAATAATTCACATGATATCTTGTCCCATGGATGGTCGCCTTCTGCGGGTATCAAAGGTTCCTTCTGTTGAGCTGTTTGTTTTTTTTGGCATGCATTACACTGTTTCACTAACGACTCAATGTCATCATTTATTTTTGGCCAGTATACACATTCACGACCTCGTAATCGGCACTTCTCGATGCCTTGGTGACCGGTGTGTATGCGCCTTAGGATGTCAGACCTCAGACACCTTGTCACTATTATCCTAGATCCTTTTAGGATGATAAGATCTACAACAGCTAACTCGTCTCTAAAGTTCCAGTAGGGCCGCAGAATGACTGAATATTCCTTCTGTACTTCTGGCCATCCTTCGGGGACCATCTCCTTTAGTAGTGTCAGCTCACTATCCGTGGTTGTCGCTGACTTTAAGGCTTCTAGCCTGTCCCATGATACGTTTCGTATGACATGGATGGTTACGTTCACATCCTGTATTTCCTTTCCTTGGACTGGCATCCTCGAGAGTGCGTCGGCTATGCATACCTCCTTGCCAGGCTTGTACCGAATATCGTATGAGTATGGTTGTATCCGTAGCAGCATGCGCATCAGTCTCCGTGGTGCCTGCGTGATGCCTTTCTTGGCAATGGATTCCAATGGCTTGTGGTCTGTCTACACTATTACTGGGTGGCTGTACACGTAGTGGTGATACTTATTTAATCCAAATACCACCCCAAGCATCACCCTCTCTATGTTACTGTAATTGCTTTCTGTCTGCGAAAGACTTTTGCTGGCATAGGCCACAGGCTGACCGTTCTGTAGGAGTGCAGCGGGGACACCTCTCATGCTAGCATCTGTTTGTATGGTGACCTCTTGCTTAGCGTCAAAATATGTGACCGTCCCGCAGTTTTGGAGGCCATGTTTGATAGCGTCGAATGCTTTTTTGTGTTCTGGGCTCCACACAGGCTCCACATTTTGTTTAACAAGGCCTCTCAGAGGGGCGGTTTTGGTTGCAAGGTTTGGGATGAACCTGGAGAGATAGTTCACCATACCCAAGAAGGAATTAATTTCCTGTACGTTTCGGGGATGCTCCATGTTGACAATAGCGGTTATCTTGTCTGGGTCCAGCTCAGACCCTGTGATGGTAGATAGTTTCCGAAGAATTTGATCCTGTTTTGCCATACTCTGCATTTGTTGGGATTGAGACAGAGGCCAACTTCTTTCGTTCGTTCCATCACTTTACACAGTCTCTAGTTGTGCTGTTCTTGTGTAGTTCCAAACACGACAATGTCATCGGCGATTGCGACCACCCCTTCTAGGCCCTCGAAGGTTTGGCCCACCTTCTTCTGGAACACGTCTTGTGCCGATACTAGGCCGAAGGACAACCTGCGGAAACAGTAGCGACCGTATGGGGTGTTAAAGGTTGTCAGAAACTTGGATTCGTCATTGAGTTTCACATTCCAGTACCCTGAACGTGCATCCAAGATGGTAAAGAATGCAGCCCTTTGTAGTTGGAGTAATACGTCATCAAGTGTTTGGGTGTAGTGGTGCGGTCTTTTTACCCACTTGTTTAAGTCTCTGGGGTCCAAGCAAATTTTAAGGTCTCCCAATGGTTTTGTGACATATACGATGTTGCACCCAGTCGGTTGGCCTGTCAACTTTTTCGATCAAGTCTAGGTCAATCATACGTTTGAGCTCCTGTTTAACAGCATCCTTCAGTTACTCAGGCACGCGTCTGGGAGGCTGTATCACCGGCTCGGCATTTGGTTGTACCTCGATGTGATATTCACCAGGGAATAGTCCGATGCCGTCAAATAAAGTAGGATATTGTTTGATTAACTCCTCCGTTTCATCACTAAGTTCACATGTTTCGATGCCAGCAACCTCGCATGTCTGTTGGCAGCTGGAGCAGTGTGCCTCCCTGCAATTGAGTGTTATTAAGCCAAAGTGTAGGCTGGACGACAGGCTTAGCATCGTTGTACCACTATCATCGGTAACGTAAAACTCACACGTCTCAGATCATTGGTGACAACACCATATGTTAAAGACACCGTATTGTTTGATCTTATGATTGCCATATGTTGTCAGAGCTATGGAGCTTGGTCTAAGTGATTTTGGCTCGCCGTTTTCTCCAATGTCATTAGGGAATAATAGTCTGTAAACACGTAAGGGCATAACATTAACCTCCACGCCGCTGTCGATTTTGCATTTTACGGTGACCGGTTGCTCTCCAGTCATTTTGATGTTACCGTGTGCTGGGGGCGTTGTTGTTATGCCGTGTATTTTAGCCTCATGTCATTCTAAGAAGAAACCATTATCTTTGGAGTCTGTTGAGTCTCCATCGTCATTTCCGGTCAGCTCATGCACTCGTTGTTGTCTGGCTGATGGGTTTGTCGTCGTTGGTTTATTTGCAATCTCTCCTGCCTCATCCCGCCTTTTCTTGATGCACACGTTTCTCCAGTATCCTTTACCCTTACAGTAATGACACTGGCTGTCTGCGGCTGGGCAACGAGCGCCCGTCTTGTGTTGTGTTTTGCAGTTGAGGCATCCGGACGATCCTGTTTGTTTTGCTCGGTATCGGTCTTGTCTTTTTGTTATGGCATGTATCAGCCTCTGGCCTTCAATATCGGATAGTTGTTTCTGCGTGCCTTCATACGCTCTGGCGATTTTTATTGCCTCTCCTAGGGTCAGTGTTGCGTCCTTAGCAATCAATTTCCTCCGAATGTCCGAGCTGCAGACTCCTGCAATAAGCGTATCAAGTAGTTGTTCTTTATTTGTGTATTCACACTCTGCCGCAACAGTCCTGGCTCTTGTCATGAACATGTCGACAGTTTCTGTGGTCTCCTGTTTTAGGGCACGTACCTTGAAACGAGCCACCCGGAAATTTGATTTGGACCGGACATACGCCTCCAAACCATCCCAGTGTGGTTTGAGTTTCTCTTTGTCTTCTGTCGTAACGACCCATCCATCCCGAATATTGCGCCCTGTTTCTCCAACCCATAGCATTAAGTATTGCACCTTCACCTTTTCATCCTTCTCATGGAGAGGCCCATCGAAAATGAACTCGCATGTACGGCGGAATTTCCGTAATACCTCCGGCAGGTTTGTTGCATTCCAGTCTATATTGGGAATGGGAATGCCAGTTAGCTCCGCCAAGTTTAGTTACAGTAATACAGTAAAGAAATGTAATACATGCAACAAAAATAAATGTACCAGTGCGCATGTCACTCAGAAATGTAAGACCGAGTATGTATTGTTAACACATCATACAAACGTAACATAAGAATTGGGTGTGCTTATACATTAGTGCACAAGATCCTCAGTTCATGACACCCATAACAAATATACGCACATACAAAGAAAAAAAAGTAGGACGAGCAATGAGTTGTTCTTTTGCCATCCTCACTGTTCGAGTACAAGGTTTGCATATTGATATAGGGGAGAGGTTACCAGCACATCACCCTAGAATGATTTACACAATGGTACATAACAATATTATCATCAATTTCACGTCTGAATGATGGCCAAGAGGAATGTTTGACTTCCATGAGTTCCGTTCGAGGTGGAAGAAGGCGAATATCAATCACAGGATAAATGCTCGTAAATATATACACAGGTGAGTGGGCATTGAGGACCTAAAGTGATTAATGGCACATACAATACCTCAAAATATCTTTGGTTGGGCCGTATTTACTGTGTTCTAAATGACTGGCGGTCATCTTGGGCAGTGCCTGTCGTGAGCGTCCCCATGTTGGATTCTTGAACGGCGTTGCACGATGCGATATTTTCTTCTAATTGCGACATGTATTCGACATCTCTGTTGTTTCTCTTCAGGCAATAAGTGTCATGGACCCCACTTCTGACACCATGTGGTGTGTTCAGTTCGACTTGTTATGTATTGACTCATGTAGCCGGAATTATAATATCGAGGAAATAACAACGCGTGTGGTTCCAAGATGAGGTGACCGGAAGTGGTCTTTATTTTTATACGAAATAACGCATATTACAGAAAGTATTGGAAGCCATATGACAGTTAGCACGATCACTCTTCTCTTATCTTACATAATACAAAAGCTTATTGAAATTTTGAATACGTTTATACTTTCATCATTGCATCTTTCGATTTTTTCTACAGACAAAATAAATCCATGAAATTAAATTGTTTAGTGTAACTTGTTGTCAATAAAGCTAATGTTACAATTTACTTGAATGATTTACTTAAAAAAATATGTATAAATGAAAAATGGTACAGATATGATTATCCACATAGCCTGACACTAACTATAATGTTCTCAAAAAAAAAAAAAAAAAAAAAAAAAAAAAAAAAAAAAAGAGCTATATCAGCTTAGTTGTCAAGGTGTTCTAAGATTTTCAAGAGAAGAAGTAACTTACGTGATATGTGCATAAACATGAACTTATAACACATAAAAATTAGATAATAATACATATGATATTACCTGTATATAAATCTTTTATCTTCTTGTCTAAACTGTCATTGCAATTTCTGAACATTCAAATCCTAAATTCGTGTAATTTTCAAGGCTAATAAATATGGTTTTTGTTTATGGAAGGAAATTTTTATTAAAGTAATTCTTTTAATAATACAAAACTAACATATTTAAAAAAAAAAATGAGGAGACGATTTGGAATTCAATTAAGAATACTTTTTATTAGGTAAAAAGGTAATTGATTTATTATGTATTTTCTGTTTTACTATGTTCGATAAATAGATAGAAACCATTAGTTTCTGATGTGAACATACTTATTACCATTTCCATCAATAGGATGATTGAAACATGATGAAAATTATCTGAAATACCTTTTGGGAACGCTTACAAGGATTGTTCCATTTTCCTGCACTAAAAGGTTAAATTGGCTTTTGTTTATGGCTACTAGACATTAATAATTTATTACACTATACAATGCTGATGCAATTAGCAAGATCTTATTCATAGTATTTATCCAATTATTTTGCATCATATCCTCCCTTTTGATAAATCTGAATTGGATATATGCTATAACTATCAACAGCTTGTCATTCAATTATTTCTTGAGATCAGACCATGAAATAATTTATTATTCTTTTTCAATATGTTATTTACTATACCATAAAAACACATAACCTTCTTAAAGATATATTTCTTCATAATATTTCTCTGGGCTTGATAATGACAAATTTATATATGTGATGGACCTCAAATTTCTCTTATAACTAAAATAGCAAAATTGAACCCTATGCCCACTGCCTTGTCTGGACCCATACTAAACCCTATCCCTTTATTTTATAATTTCCCCAATGAAAATCCTATCCGATAGCGTCTTTCATATAACAGGTAACATTACACAATTATAATTCTTACAGTTTCTCTGATCACCTTTCTTTATATTATAAAAAAGTCATTTATAGATATTTCAAGAAGTCCTATTAAAAAAACCACGTAATAGTAAAAGTAAGTTTCATTAATTCCAAAAGAATATTACAATCTCATGTAATGCTACTTCGGGATAATATCAAAGATAGTTTTTGAACGCTATTTATATGTTCTTTATTTTGGCGTCATACCATTGCCACCATACTTTCGAGACTGAAGAATTAAATCCAGCAATTATGAAGGTTCATAATTTTCTTCTCTCCCCTTCGCAGTTAACCCTCTACCTCGCTCGATGAACTAATTTCTCCTTAATTCCCTAACTTTAGGGAAAAATTTCGCAGCAACTCTCCTTCCTTGATGTTGAATAACATTATTTTTATTATTTCCCATGTTACAACTTCTTTATTTTGCATCATGAAGAGTATGATTACTTTCAAGATGGGGTTGGTTCTATTGAGTAAACGCAATACATTAAGCTTGCGGTATAAAGAAAATGTTGAAGTCTGAAGAGTTTATTGATAGCCATTGTTACGATCTCTAACTCATTACAGGTTCTTCCAATCTCTAAACTAAATTAATTCGACAACAGCAATGAAAATATCGAATAATAAAATTAACTTGCCAGAAGAAAAAATACACCAGCTTTTTTCTCAGGCATATTTAGAAAGGAAATCATTGAAGCTGCGTATTTACTTTCGAGGCCTAAAATAATTCAAGAAATCGATAAATATTGACAATAGGAAAGAGAGCAATAAAATACTTGAGTGGAGATTTGACAAATCATCTTCAGTTGCTTCACTTTGTAACTCATTTTCTTAACACCTCCTCTCCTATTTTATTTCTATCTCTCGTATGTGACTGAAGTCAAATTATGATGGGCTATCGACATTCCCATAAAGATTTTTTTCTTATAGTCCGCATCCTAATAGGTTTCCTTGAAAACGTCTACTTCGGTCAAGCCATAGAACCTTCTAGAACAGGTTTTCTATTGCAATTGGCCACCAATGTTATGCGCCATAACAAAATCCCAGCACGGAAAGCTTAGTGGGGGATGATTCTAAAAAGGAAAGGATGTTGATTAAATCTCGGTTTATCCCAGAAGTGCTGCCGACATGCAATCTTTAACAAAACACTACCTGGATTTCTTCTCTTGGAAATGCGATATGGTTTTCTTTTCTATATACAATCCTTCAATATAATTAGATCAAACCACAAAAATTTCCCCCAACCAAATAAAAGAAAATTTACAATATATTTTTGGGGTAGTTAATACATTAGTGCAATAAAAAATAAAAACGATGATAAGAGAAAAGACAAAAGATGAATTTTTCCTAATTCTAAAACAGATCAAATATTTTGAGACGCTCTCAGTTATTACATAATTTTTCCTTGTATATGAAGTATCATCCGATTATATTATACAATTCTAAACTCCAATGCATGAGATGTTTATTAATACTCGTTAACCTCTCCAAATAAAGTAACATGATATGATTAACATTAAGGGTAGGCTCCGGATTGAGAGGGTGCTTAATTGTAAAAATATTTGCCAAAAATACACTAATCAAGACAGGCTAATGAAATTTTGAGGCATTATTAGCACTATAATAAGGCATATCCTCTGTAAGTTTTATCATCCTACAGGGAAAATAAAGGATTTTATGAATAAAAATGTGAAAATTGGAGCTAGCGACTTAAAGTTGTTTGGTGACCAGTGAGAAACTAATGTCTTGAATTGAAATTCGCTCTGTAATTATGTTTGTTTATCCATATGGAACAAGCAGACCAAGTTTTATCAAAATCGAACAGTAAATAAGCACACAGAAAGAAAAAAACGAGGAGGTTAGGTTAGGTTAGGTAGTGATGGTGATGGAGGGATACCTAGAAATAAATATTCACCAAAAATTAAAATTTCGATTTAGGGAAAAAACCTTCTGTGTTTTTCTAGGTATTATGTCACTTAATGGCCTAAAACATCTAAATATTATATTACTTAAGGCATAAGAGCAGGACAAGCAAAGAAATACACCCCTCTCCCGAAAAAGAAAAAACGAGAAATATTTCTTTGCTTGTCCTGCTCTTATGCCTTAAGTAATATAATATTTAGATGTTTTAGGCCATTAAGTGACATAATACCTAGAAAAACACAGAAGGTTTTTTCCCTAAATCGAAATTTTAATTTTTGGTGAATATTTATTTCTAGGTATCCCTCCATCACCTTCACTACCTAACCTAACCTAACCTCCTCGTTTTTTTCTTTCTGTGTGCTTATTTACTGTTCGATTTTGATAAAACTTGGTCTGCTTGTTCCATATGGATAAACAAACATAATTACAGAGCGAATTTCAATTCAAGACATTAGTTTCTCACTGGTCACCAAACAACTTTAAGTCGCTAGCTCCAATTTTCACATTTTTATTCATAAAATCCTTTATTTTCCCTGTAGGATGATAAAACTTACAGAGGATATGCCTTATTATAGTGCTAATAATGCCTCAAAATTTCATTAGCCTGTCTTGATTAGTGTATTTTTGGCAAATATTTTTACAATTAGCACCCTCTCACCCGGAGCCTACCCTTAACAGGTAAAACAGGACTACTGCGTACATAAATTTGTAAGTGTTGGAAGGCTGAAACTAAACTAGACAATACCTGTCCAATAATTTAATAATTTTGCTAATCTTATTCAGAATCTTTGAATAATATGTGACTGGGTACTTCGTCCTATTTATTTCTTGCAACAATACTCCTTTTTATGCCAATTTCACTGGCATAGAGAAATAAATTAATATCCTTGCAAACGTCAAGTAACCATAATACTGAATTGGGCATTACTGGATTTAGTTTACAGAAAGCTTCGATACATTCGTCACCAAATACAAAGTTTCGTCCTTATTATGGATTAACATAATTTTTCATTTGAATTTTATCAGCCTTGTTTCTACATTTATTTGTTTTATGTATAATTAGTGTAAAAATTCTAGTTTATAAGGCGGTATTTGTAAATTTAAAGTTTTTTTTTCTGTGGAAATGCTGGTTTAACCTCCTCCCCGCTCATTTCATAATTTATAATTGTCTAGTTTAACACTTTGTTTTCTTTTCTGTGTGTTCCGAGTCCTTGGATCGAAAGAGACACCGGTGAGGAACTTGTTCGCTAAAGTGCACAGTTGTAGCTCCAAGGTTTCCAGGACATACTGCAGCTGCTCGCTATTTAGCCTTTTGAGGATTGCGCCACCTATTGTTGACGGCCTTTTGCAGGTGCACTTCTGCCACCTGCGGTGTTTTGCAGTTCCTGGTGTTCCCTTCTGTAGACAATAGAGCCAACGCTGAAATCCCGGCTTTGGGGTGGACTCGGGAGAGACGCCCCCCGTCAACGCATCCTCGCCAGGGCTAGCTGCAGGAGCCTTGGAGCTCGTGGAGTCATATAGGGAGATAGCTGCCAGGTAGGAGCCATCAATATTTTCCGTTAGATTGGGACTCCATTTCCTCCCTTTTATGTACTGCCTACACTAACAGTGTGCAGTTGGAGCCGCTACCTTATTTGGAGCTGTGGGCGGTGTTTTTCTCCAGCTTCAAAGAGTGTGAGAACTTATAATTATTTAGTGTTTTTGTTTAGTTTCGTATGTAATTATTTTAAATCTTTAACTCTCTCTAGTTGAGAGTGTATTGTTTCCTGTTGGGGAATGTTGTTATTGCTTACCCATTTGGGTGTTTTAATTTTATTTGACTCTGTCTCGTTGAGAGTGTGCTGTTTCCTGTTGGGGAATTTTGTTATTAATGGTTAAGTGTTAACTGTTAATTATTAATTGGTTAAAATGTTCATGTATTTATTTGTTAATCATTGTTATTTGTTTAGTGTTTAGTTGTTAAATTATTAGGTAGTCATAAGGTTGGCTTTTTTAAAAATTGTTGTTAATAATTATTGTTAAGTTTTCCCGGGTGTTTTCGTTACCACTGACCAATTTCATGAATACCATCACTGTCCTCCCTATTCGTGCAATAAGAAATTGCACAACGACCCGACAAGGGTCGTGACAGTCCTTCTTATAGGGTATAGTTATGGGAATACTAATTTATGATAAATGTGGCACAGCTCTAGGGAAATATGAAACTATTTTGTGAAATTCCAGAGTTGCTCTTTATTTTCTTGGATTGTGAAATTTCTAATAGCTTCCATTTTTTGACAGATTTTACAAGGACTCACTTTATGACCTAAGTATGTGATGAAGGTTTTCCAGTCAAAATTTCCTGAGATTTAGAACAAGGCTTGCTTTTGCAAGACCTGCAAGGAGTTTAGCTAAAATTCATGAGTGAGAATATTGATTGATAATCTAAATACATGACACAGCTGCCGATTCCATTTTAAACTATATTCGTTAATCTTTGGGAAGTACACAACTCGCTCTTTAAATAAGAAAGGCATAACTCAGGGATTATAACTAAAGGGCAGTATGTTTTATGGGCTGTAATAACTTTTGGGCAAATCAAGCATAGAAATACCCGATAACTCAATTCAACCTTGATACAAAATCTTAAATTATTACTTAACATTTACTAAAGTTCCTTTTAGCTGAATTGGCTTTGTCAGGGCTCATACGATATGGACTTTGTCTAATGGGTTTTTTATTCTGTATCTCAATATCATGTACTAAACGATTATATAAACCTAATTAATCTACCAACAGTTCACGAATTATTAAAAAAGTAATATATTTCCATCAGTTTGTTCTTTTTCTAAGCTAAGATTAAATACTTTGAAATTCTTAAGCACAATTTTTGTCTCAAAAGTAATTCTTTTCTGCTAGAAAATTTCTTTAGACACTGGGTGTTCATTGTATTTCTTTAACAAGGTTAAATACAACCACTCAGCTCTACACCTTCTCATATCACTTGATTAATTTAAGGTTTCCCCCTTTTTTCAAAGATAGAAACACTCCTTCGTACTTAAAAGGAATGAGGGAATTTCTTTCTGAATTAATACTAAAACTTTATCTCGAACACATATTTTGTCATTTTGCATAAAAAAAATACTTATTTATTAGATTTATAGAAAAGATGATAGAGAGATGGTAGAAATCATTCAGTTAATTTAAAGTTATCTAAATTGATCAAATAATTCCAGCCTGTTAATATATTACTATCACACTAACAGCCACAAAGAAAAATGGGATAAGAAAATATTTCGAATTCCGGATATGGAAACCGGATCCGGTATCGGATCATATCCAAAAGTTAATGGAGTTTTTCGTGGCTTAAGATATATCTGTGGTATAAACTTCATCAAAATCCGCCAATTTGTTTTGACAGAATTTTTAAATTATGGAAAATGCAAATTCTGATCCTGTTCTAGGTCATCTCTAAAGTTTGATGGGGTCGTCCATGACCTAAGATCTATCTGCAGTGCACATTTAATCAGAATCCATTCCATAGTTTTTACGTAATCCTATCCACAGACACACACGCAAATAAATAAATAAATAAATAAACTTACTCGAAATTATAAGAGCTTTGCGGAAATGAATGTTAGAAAGTATTTTCTTTATTATCATTAGCCAAGCTACAACCCTAGTTGGACAAGCAGGATGCTATAAGACCGAGGGCTCCAACGGGGAAAATAGCCCAGTGAAGAGAGGGAGTAAGGAAACCAAAAAACTACATGAAACACCGTATAATAAATATAAAAAAACTTAAGATAGGTAACAACGTTAATATGCAGTAGGTTTGTCACATATTAAGAATGAAGAGAGACTAATATCAGCGAAGTTCCAACGATTCAACTGCCTCATTAGAGAGGTCATTCCACAATCTGGTCACTGCTGGAATGAAACTTATTGATGAATGTGTGGTAAAGAGCTTTGTGATGAAGATAGCATGACTTTTACAATTATCTGCATACTTAGTACTACATACAGGATGGTACAGTTTGGCAAGATCCGAATAGAAAGGAGGGTCAGCATTATAAAAAGATATTAGGCAAAATGCTTTACAAATCAACTGAACGACAGTGCCAGAGATTAATCTTAAGATCATGAATAAAAAAGAAAGAGAAATATTAATAAATGGCAAATGTTGTCCAACAAACTGATATGAGATGTAGAAGCTGAAGATCAGACAGGAGAACAATACTTGAAACAAGCCAGAGTAAAAGAATTAATGATTAGGATGATGATGATAGTAATAATAGTAATAATACTAATGATATTAGTAATCGTAGTAATAATGCTAATGATATTAGTAAAAATAATGATTATGTTATTAATGATGAGATCAATATCAATATTTGTGAATATTATTCAATCTTTTTATATTTTCATCTCATTATTCGTAACGCCGCAGTTAAATAAGGTTCTTCAGCCAGCAACATAAGACCTTTTGTTGAAAGAAAAAAAAATAATAAGACGGAGAAGTTTTCTCAAGACATCATGTTTGAATAGCTGTAGAACACGTGAGCTCATTATGACTGTTCATTTTAGTTTCTAAACGAGATCTTCAAGGATGAAAAGTATCATACAAACATGACATTCTGTTTATTTCGGTTAAAATCTGAGTGGGCGTCTCTCTCTCTCTCTCTCTCTCTCTCTCTCTCTCTCTCTCTCTCTCTCATTGATTGAGTAAAGAGATATAAGATATTCCCCCAACTATTTGATCACTGTTAAATAATCTAATCATAAGTGCAATCATCGTCCTCATCTCCTCCTGGGCCTATTAACGCAAAGGGCCTCTGTTATATTTCGCAAGTAGTCTCTATCTTGAGTTTTTAATTCGATACTTCTCCATTCATCATCTCTTACTTCACGCATCATAGCCCTCAGCTATGTAGGCATAGGTCTTTCAACTCTTCTAGTGAGCTATTCTCTCTTGGGAAGTGCGAACAGCATGCCCAAAGCATCTCCATCTACTCATGATCTCATCCACATATGGCAATTGGATGATCTCTATTATAGTTTAATTTTGTATCCTGTCCAGCAACATAACTCCTAATATCCTTCCGAGGTTTTGTTCTCGAATGCACTAAATCTATTGGAGATTGTTTCATTGGTCATTTTCATTATAATTTTACGTACCTATTTGGGGCATTATTTTAGTTGTCTGCTATTATTCGCATATTGTAAAATGTGACCTAAGTATTTCTATTATTTATCTGTTTTAGCTTGTAAACCTTTTCATGACATTACTATTTTTGTGGTCTTAGAGAACAGGATATAACTTTCTGGGTCGACATTTCTGCATAAGAAATACTGAGCAATGCATCAGAATTTTGAAATTTTCAAAATTGCTTCAGAAATCAGACCGGCCCATCAACACGTTGGTGGTGCACTAGTGCGGTTTCGTGTCGAAAAAGTCTTTTTTTCAACGCATCCATTCAATTTTGCGCGCATCATGAATCATAGTCTGTACTGGGCCTAAGCACAAATGCATAACCATACATAGATTTTTAGAAGCGAATATTTTCGAGATTTGTATTTTCTTAAATTTCGTAAAAGGCTGTGTCAAATAGTTTAACATTCCCCTCTACCAGATAAGAGCATCTAGTAAAACCTTCTTTATTTATTTATGAAATTGATCCTAACAATACCGTTTTGGCTATACATAAAACGATTTAAGTTATAGCCTTTCAAATATATTCTTTATGTTTACCAGTCCCTCTTTATTAAAAGCCAATCATTATGTCTAGATTCTACGAAAAAAACATGAGTTTCATGATATAGATATATTTCTCAACCTGAATGGTTTTGAGCTGTCAAGCAATGGCACTCTATATACCTATCCTAAACTTTCACTGAAATTGCACTATTCTTAATATGTTGACAATAAAGGTTCTAAACAATCCTTCCAATGCATTACACTTAATTAGTTTCCGAAGTGCAAGCGACAACTTATTTTCCAACTAAATGTATTCAACACTACATATGGAAACTCCCTTCTTAGAATTATCATTTATATTCATGACGGAATAAAAACTTATCTTTGAGCATAATTTTAAAGAGTTTTGTTATCTCTTGGGATTGAAAGTGGGGAAGGATTATTTCGTTTAATAATTATATTATCTTTAATTATTCTAATGATAATAATAACAATTACAGTAGTTTTAATAATGATAATAATTTTGATGATTTTAAAATCATTGATGACTAGATGTTTGTCTAGTAAAATCTATAATTTGTTAATCATTTTAAAACTAAAACGATAAAATAAAGTAATAGCCGGTGCTGTTTAGATTCGTTAATAAAACTATATAATATTTTTAATTACAAGGATATGAGATTTAGGATAAATAGCGTAATATATATAATTAATATATAAAATTGTCCATCCAAACTTTAGTCTTTTTGATTTACTCAAGTCAGTGAAACACCGATTAATTTTCTGTAAATTGATATATCAGAAAATTTAGGAGTTAAATGACTGATCAATTTACTCTCGAAATATTTTACAGTAATTTATCTGTCTATCAAAACTGAAATTCAAAATAATTGTCCTATTTCAAGGACGCCGAGTGTTTGTACTATAACTTTTTTTATAGTAAATGTAAAATAATTTAGCTCTAAATTTCCAAGAAATAGTTAATGATTATGTATGAATATGTGCTTATAACTACAAATTTAATCACTAACAATAAAAAAAAGCTTCATTCAACTCTCCCCTCTCTATCTCCCTATTTCTAGAGATATGCATCTACTCTAGAACTTTTTATCAGACTTGCGGTATGTTCAGTACTATAATAACTTTTGCTCGATGTATAAAATATATATATATATATAAATATATATATATATATATATATATATATATATATATATATATATATATATATATATATCATGCAGATGATCACCTTAAGTTTACGTGTATGACCCCATCTTCAGTTTTAATAATAATAACAGTAGTCTCCTGGTAAAGACCATCGGCATACATCGTCTTTCAGTGAAAACTGAACTGCAACTAGGCAGGCACCAGTGTTCCCAGAGGAGAGGATTGGTTTCGTAACAAAAAACCTAACATCTGGCTACAAGAAGTAACTTTCCCCTGTAACTAATATTCTCGCGTGTGTGTAATATATATATATATATATATATATATATATATATATATATATATATATATATGTATATGTATATGTGTAAGAACCACATCTCTCTTAAAATTGTTTAATTATATATTTGTTGCATGTCTTTGTTGGAAAAAGAGGTTTTGTATTTCATTTTTAGTAGTAAGATTTGTGTAGCTATAAAATGTTCATTTGTAATGTTTGCCCCCTTAAATAAACCTCTCAATCTTGTTTATATTGTATGTTTTGTATAGTAATTTATTCTATAGTTATAATAATTAAATTATAAATGTAAGCCTTTCCCCTTCTCTCCGATCATAAGATTAGATGCAGCCGTGGTCGGCCATTTCCTCTCCTTGTCCAAATGCTCATCCCATTTTTAATCCACAGCTGTCCCACTTACACGCGTGGTGTTAACAACAAAGGTTTCAGGAGGGCCCCGAAAGAAGCATAATGCTTGGCGCCAAAATGTGTGCGCCAATGCTTGACCCACATAACCCGGCTCCTTCATGGCAATCCGGGCGTTGTCTCCTACGTTGCCAAATGTCCTTTTCTGGAGTGTTTAAAGGCCTACCGCTCCTGTTTACCCCTTTTAATCCCTGCGCTCGAATGTCTCCTGGGGCAATATACTGGACCTTTCTAGGGATTATCCCATACTACTGAGTTTCCGCATTCTCTAATCAACTCGTATGTGTGAATTTATCTACCTACACTCGCAAATTCCATCTCGTGGAGGCTCTACCATTTGTTATATATATATATATATATATATATATATATATATATATATATATATATATATATATATATATATATATATATATATATGTATGTGTGTGTGTGTGTGTGTGTGAGAGAGAGAGAGAGAGAGAGAGAGAGAGAGAGAGAGAGAGAGAGATCCTGTGTAAATTTAGGCAGGTAAACTGAAATAGTGTCATAAAGATACATGGGTTACACAGAATTATCGACAACAATTAAATATATTATCTATACGTAGTATAGACGCCCAATTATCTTCATTAAGAGTATCCGATACACTTTCTTTTTATATTCTCATGCCTTCTTTCTATGGACTTTGTTCTAGCTTTGCAATTTACTTTGAATATTTTGTTTTAGGTTTGGCACGTTTTTATCTTCAAAATATAAGATACTTTTGCTTGAGTGTCATACCTGATGAAAATATCAATTTGTGTTTCATAGTCTTTGTAAGGATTTATCAAAACAAATAGATGATAGTTTTGAGTCATGAATGTTATACTGATAACGATACACAAGAATGCCAGGATTATAGAGATTTATTTCTGCACATCTTTTATATTAAAAATATATAACATTTTTTTATTTGTATAACTAAATTATTTTGGAAGCTAAATTAATGTTTATATTAATAATGAAAAAAAAATTTAGGCTACATTACAAATTAATCAAAAACTGAATGAATATTTACATCACAAAAGAAAGAAAAGAATGAATGGATATTTACATTGAAAATGAAAGAAAAACATTAATCATTTCAGTGAAATAAACAAAAAATGGGTACTATTCATTATAATTCCTCTTCATCAGATGATTCTAGATTTATAACAAAAGAATCAACAAAATTGTCGATGGCTAAATCTCTTGAAGTGTCATCCCTTTGAAGAGTCCCTGCATGGTTAACTGGATTTTTCCAATTTTCTGGTGTTACTTGCTGTAACGCTTCACTTATAAGAGATTTGAGGTCCGACATTTTAAAATTATTTTTCTTTGCCACATACTGTTTGACTTGGCTCCATATTAATTCAATTGGGTTATATTGACAATTATATGGAGGAAGTCTTACCACTTTGTGGCCGTGCTTACTCGCAATAATGTCAATTTTGTACTTGCGTGGACATCTTGACGTATGCTGTTTTACCATAGCAACCAGATCATCTTTCAAGAGATCGTCTCCGGGGGTTTCTCCTTTCTCGATAAGCCAGTCTTTAATTACAGCTTTTCTATCGGATGTTGTAGGCGGTTTATCAATTTGGAAAGAGTGATAGGATGCATTGTCCATCACTATGATCGATGATGGCGGTATATTGGGAATCAATTGTGAAATGAACCACTACTTGAATACAGTATGATTCATTTGTTTGTGGTAATCGCCATCGTTTTTAGACTGGAAAACAAGTTCACATTTTGGAACAAACCCGCGTTCGGTCCCAGCATGAAGAACGATTAACCGACTAACTTTCCCAGTAGGGGGTTTAATACCGGTGGCATTTTCTGAATTGATGTCAATCCAACATTTCCCAACGGTATGGTTTTGGTTAATCCAAGTCTCGTCCAAGTATACAAAGGATTTATAGCCACTGGTTTTTAATGCTTTCATTTCTCTTAAAAACTTAGTTCTGGCTGAGGCTACATCCTTTCTCTCTAGTAGAAATTTTCTTCCATTAACCTTGCTGTACCGAAAGCCAATTTCATGAAGAACTTTGTGAACAGAATCCCTGGAACCTTTAAACTCAATATTTTCTTTTAATTCAGCTGTTATTGAGTCAAGCGTTGGAACTTCCTTCCTTGCATAAAAGTCTAAAACTGTTCTACGCAAAACGCTCTTGTCAAAAATCATCTAAATTTGTCACGGTTCTTGGTTGTTGCTTCTTCTGTTCAACGAAAATTGGTTTACCGTATCTCTCTCCCGTTACTTTTCCTTCTTTGCAAATCCTGCTGATTGTCCTCTCCGGTATCATTGTTGCTTCCGAGGCGCGTTTCAGTGTTTTTCTAACATCCATAACGGGTCCATGGTTTGCCTTTTCTTTGTCAAAGTACTTCACGATCCTATAAACTATTTCTCGAGCCTGGGGATGAAGGCTAATGCGGGAACGAGGACTTCCTTCCATGTTCTTGGTAGGGCGACAGACTCAATGACTGACTGTTATGGTTGAGCCGTCTTTATGGAGACACACGCTGTTTGACATATTCATACCCTGAGGTCAGCTTAACGCCTGAGAAGGATGTGGCAGCGCTGTAAAATTTTTTCTGCCACGTTTAAGAAGAAACGTGTAATTTTATTGTTATTATAATTAAAGAAATTACGAGGGCATTTAATAATCACGAATATTTATTATTAATTAATTTACATTTTTTTAATTTATGCTGCCTCCATACACCATACAACGTGATGGTAATATTTGATATGGCATCGCCGCTCCCGGCCCAAACCCAGCCTTGTTCGCCTTACAGGATCCGATAGAGTTTTAGGAGAGCTTTGAAGGGGTCACCGCTGATACCCCAGCTCGGAGGCCAGCGACTGCCCTTCGCCCTCAGAAAACCTCGGACCTCGGCAAGGAGCAGAAGCAACCCGATTTCTCTGCCAGGAGTCCAGTATACCAAAGCCGCTCCTGCCCTATTTAAAAGAAACTTGTGAAGTGAAACCTGAACTGGGAACTAGCTAATCATCGCCAACGAGGAACGTGTGTCCAGAGGTCGACCAAGGCTGCTGCTAAGTAACATTATCGTGGGGATAGGAGTTGTTGCAAAAGAAATGGAAAAAAAACACTTCGCTTAGGTCTTGTGCGAGGAGATAAGGGGGGGCTAGGTCAAAGTAGAGCAGTGAGCCCATGGAAGGCCAGTGATCACGAATTACCTGTCTAAGGACGCCCGCCACATGGGATTTGATTAATTGTGAATTACTTATCTTTTTTATACACTTAGGGGTGGGCAGGGTAAGTTGCCTTCAACAAAAATACGCTACTCTCGGGGAAACATAACGCTTAAGAACGTAACTGTATTTCCCATTTTCGGTTGTATTAAGTATATTCTGGCTACAGGTTACTTCTTAAGGGGGACCATTATCCTGTTTATTTTTCTGTTTCCGCTGTAGGCTTATTTGTGAGAATAGCACGTGTAGCGGGACCGGATGTCATTTTGTTTTGTTAATTTCTTTCCATTCTCACATGTTCATAAATAGATACTTTTACATCCCTTCTAAATAAATATATATATATATATATATATATATATATATATATATATATATATATATTCAATATGTTTATTTTCATAATTGTAATAGGGTGTTATTTTTGTCGTCCCTTCGACAGAGGATAATTTGAGTTGCTTGTTCTTCCCATTATAGGATAACGATTTTGTTTCTTTTTAAATAATAACCCATGGTCCTGGTGATTTTCTGGCGAGGAATAATTTGTCTGTATCGCTTCATTTTTTTATTTCTAATTTGTGCGATTGTTTCCTGTAAGTGTCCCTTTTGGGGTTTCTTTATTTTTTTTCTTTTACTTTTCTCTGTAAATGAATTCGTGTAAAGTGACATTCCTTTTAATTCATTGTTCCCAGTCATTATTTGCATTACCTTAGGTGCTACTATTTTTATATTTCATTGTCATTTTAATTATTTGCTTTATCGTAGAAATTACTATATTTCCATTGTGTGTAGCCGAAAGAAAATACAAACTCTTGCTTAAACAACTAATCCCATTATTCATGTACTGCCATTGCCTGCCTGATAGAGGCTTAGTTTTATTTTTTTTCTTTGTGTTCGGGGTTACAAAGAAGCATGTGGGCATAACCTCGTGTTGAACCCTACCTCCTCGGAGAGAGCACGTGTTTGCCACCTCTGCCTTTAGACATTTGGCTGGGTATCGTGTTGGCCTGTCTTTACAACCCTTTAAAGTTGTGTTTTTTCTGCCTTTCCTTCTCTCTACATCCTTTTTTCGTTTTATTCTAGTTAGTGGGGCTACACCCTCATGTAATAATATACGAGAGAGCTTTGGAAGAAATACTGAAAATAATAACCTTCTGCACTTCCTTGAAGGAGGATGATTCGAGGATTGATGCTATGGTACTAACGCATCCTACTCTTGAACAAGACCAGTGCTACTTCCGCTGTAAATATTGAACTTGTTCACATAGCTATTACTTAACTGGTTTCCATTGTTCGGCAAATACTTGACACTTGGTCTGAACGACGGTTGAATCCTCATACCCAAGGAGGGTTTACGTCTGATAATATTATAATCTTCACTAGGCGAATTGGCTTTACCAAGTTTCTTCACCTCTTTTCTCAAGTACGTTTGAATATGTTCAGGAATTCCCCATAAATATTGTTCTAATATATCAATTCTTCTAAATCAGTCTTTTCCCTCTGGTTAGTAGCCTCTGTCCCTCTCATAAAATATTGTAGTACCTTATAAGCGTAATCAAGGAAAGTTATTTTCTTGTCCTTCAGCAAACTTTGGAATCTTTCATTATAGTATTCAGGGGTCATATGACACACTTGCAGCATGCTCCTCTTTAATTTTTGAATATTCCTTCCTCTGGTCTTGAGATAAGGAAATATATGTCCTTTGCCAATCAAGACACTCTACAATAACACAGACTATTTATCTTCTGGTAATTCCATCGTCGATGCGACAGTTTCAAAATGATCGAAGAATTCATCGGGAGCTTCTTCTGTGAATTAACCTCTGGGCATCCATCACATTAAACACGTGATCATGCAAAGCAAGGGTCATCTTTGTCTGCGTTGGTAACTTTGCACGGGCATTTAACAGCTCCAATTCCCTTGCATGTCTAGCTTCTGCTATCTCTCTTACTTCCTGTCTTCTCTCTTTTTCTTCTTGTCTTGCTTTCTTCTCCCTCGCATGTCTTGCAATCTCTCTGGCTTGTTCTGCCTTTCTTTCTTCCCGCCTTGCTTCCATTTCTCTCGCACGTCTTGCTTCTTCTCTCTCTTCTGCCATCATCTTCAACTTAATCAAATTCTCTTCCACTGCAATTTGTCAAATCTCAGCCTCTTAATTACCATCTGCTTTCATCCCTTCAGATTGTGGGCAACTAGTCTTTGCTTCGATACAAATTCTGCTTCAGCTTTCTCCAACAGTTCGCGAGCTACTACAGCATTTTCTTCCGAAAACTTTCCCGAGTTTATCAACGCTTCTAAGGCTAAACACTTAATTTGAACTTTAATAATCCCACTCATCATCTGGCTCCAGCTTCATCCATTAAAATAGAGAGCCAACGAGCTTTAGTTACATTAGTTTCTGACATCCTGAACATTTGGGTTTTCCTGAAACTCTTGGATATTTAGTTGTGCCATCTTATACTTTTATAAAAAATGTTTATACCTCTCCCCAAATAAAATATCCTAACAATACACAGAATCCTATCAACACTGTACTGTTCAACCTTTAATCAAAACACAGCCGATCCCAAGGGTCTAGGTACCAAAAATATACATTGAGGTCCCTGGTCAGGGCACCAAAAATATATCACATACTACGGCTGGCAAGTTACACAACCTCCCGAGTTCCAAACTCACCTGTTTGTTTTTACATAAATCTGTTACACTTGAATAATGCTCAAGTTCTGAGAAATTATACAACCCCAGATGACAATATACGAAAACACTGAATATCCAAAGGTCTCTTACGTACACTGAAAAAAAAAATGAGCTATTAATTACTTGAACTATTCAAAATAACCTCTTACTTCGATTCTTAGTCAGGGATTATGAGAGAGCTCTGCAAGAAATACTGGTGATGGAAATAATAGACACTTTACAAAAATAAATATATTCTATAAATATTACAACACAGATGCAGAAAATTATCACAAATATTAATCACTCGAAAAATCAAATCTGAACTAAACCTTAAACCAGTGGTCTTCATTGCGCGGCTCGCGAGCCATTGCCAGCTCGTGAGCCCTTGCCGGGTTGCAATGACCTGATTGGCGGCTTGCAGGAGAGAAAGAAAAATTTTAAAAATTCATCAGTAATTATAAAAAAGTCCAAAGTATTTAATATTAATTTAATTTTTTTTTCTGTATCACTCATCATTTTAATAAGATTTCTATTAAGAATGGGTTCTAGGCCTATTATATTTCAGGAATTCAGGCAGTAAATCTATTCTGGTTATAATCAAAATAGACAAATTTATTACGAACCGTAAACAAAAAATATTCACCGAACTACAACCTTCTATAAGTGAACCATATGATATTGATGGAAGCGAACTGGCCTCCAACAGTGAAGGGCAGAGTAAAAAAAGACGGACAAGGCCAATACAGGAAGAACACAGGAAATTTAATGATACATGGAATGAATAAATTACATTTGTACTGTATATCAGGGAGCTAATTATTTTTGTCTAATTTGTCCAAAATTATATTCGGGTTTTAAACGTGGAAATTTGGAGCGTCATTTTCGTACCACTCATGAAATCTTCTACCAGATATTCCCACTTAATGGCAATCTGAGAAACATGGAAAGTGAGCAGTCCGGTCAGATTGCATGGCTACCAAGACGAATTCAAAGGATATCCATTGTTGCAGAAAAAATGAGAAGCAACATATGAGACTTCATGGATTTTGGCCAAACAATTTTTTCAGATGCATATATTGTTAAACATTTTTTTTTTTTCATGAACAGAGGAAATGTATTGGGGTTTCAGTAATAAAGATGCGCTTTTCAAACAAATTAGAGGCTTACAACGATTAGACGCAACCATAAAAATAAGTATTTAAAAAATAGGCAACAACATTCGTCGTCAATTAATTGCTGAGCTATCAGCTGTTCCATGCATCTGCATTACATTGGACGAAAGTTCGGATATTTGTGATGCTACACAGTTATGTGTTTGAGTATGATTTCCAAATGGAGACCTGTTCCAGGAAGAATGATTGTGCCTCATACCACTGTATGGCCAAACTAGAGAAGACATGTTGACTGCACTATTAGGGTTTTTGTTTTTTTTCTGGCAATAATCTGAAATGGTCTAACAAAGTTTGTATATGTACTGACGGGCCCCCAACATGAGAGGCAAAGAGACGAGTCTCATTAGATTAATGAGGAAGAAGAAATTCAAAACTTTGTTATATTCCATTATATCATTCACCAGGAGGCATTTGTGGAAAAACTCTGACTGTGAAGTTCAATGTTATGAAGCTGGTTGTTTGGGTGGTAAATTCTATTGTTACAAGGACATTGAATCATCGTCATTTTCCTGAGCTACTGGCTGAATATGAGACAGAATAAGGAGATTTAGGATCCATAATGAAGTGAGATGCTTATCTCGAGGTAGAGTGCTTGAATGATTCTTAAATCTTCTTACTAACAGTGAGTTCACTGCAAGCTAGGGAAGAGTTGAACCTGAACTGGAGAATCCTGAGTTGATGTTATTTATATATATATATATATATATATATATATATATATATATATATATATATATATATATTTATATATATATATATATATATATATATATATATATATATATATATATATATACTACTTATCCTTTTGGCTCACACACTGAGTGTGATCTGAAATTTTGGCTCTCCTGAAAAAATTAGTGAATATCACTACCTTAGACCAAAACAAGAAAGATACTCAGGAAACTTATACAATCACTTGTTTCACTGGAAATTAATTTCTAAAAATATTTAATCTTGATAATTAAACACAATAGTTAACCTCTAACACTTAATCAAACTCTTATTGAAATTTACATAAAAGTAACTGATAAACTTTCTTTTAGGTTAGGGGTTCTAGAAGCTTGGGGGCAGTGCCTAGCTGCGTAAGGTTACTAACGATCAAGTATCAGATGAATACCAACGTACAGGAGAGGCGACTTTCTCTCAGCTAACTCTGCCCACCTACCTCCTCGAAACCTTGATAAAAAGATAAAACTAACTCTGAGGTTTTCAAGAACACTCTAAACAAACATAACGCAATAGCTCACAAAAACAAAAAATTACCTAAGCCCTCGTTCATACCTTGTATGGTTCGTATATCATACTTAGACAGAGTACATAAGACTTTGTAACAAAATAGGTGAAATAAAAAGGTAATTCTGGAAAAAAACGTAAATTTATATATACTGACTTGAATGAAAAATAAAATTACATGAAAGACAAAAGTCTTACGTAATTTACATGCTGATGTTTAAACCTACGAGAGAGGAACTCACCTCACCAGCTGGCTATATACTTCTTGAATAAACAAATGAAATACATGCATAAAATATTTACTCTACCCTAGACAAGCTTCCTAAGATTATATGTGTGTGTATATATATATATATATATATATATATATATATATATATATATATAT
>NC_090733.1:22707158-22722158 GCF_036898095.1 Palaemon carinicauda | reverse complement strand
TATATATAAATATATATATATATATATATATATATATATATATATATATATATATATATATATATATATATATATATGCACATACATAAAACTTTGAATAAATAAACATAGATATCAGATATTTTCTCATTTGATTTTGTTCAGTGACATTACTGGACTTTTAAATTCTTTTTTGTTCCAGGATGAAATTATACTATACTATCTGAAACCCATCACCGAACACCTTCAATTCTCATCATGAATTTTCTTTCTCATTTCAGTTACTAATCCTTGAATATTACACCCTTCACACTTTCCCATCCACTCCTTTCTTCCATCAGAACATGGAAAAAAAAGTTTCTGTTCAAAAGGTCTTGCTTAATCCTTTGAGAGAAAGAGATAAAATACAACGAAGAGATTCCACGAACTACAAGTGAGAATTGGAACCTAGAATAGGGTTAACTAGAGGATGTAATGACCACTCGAGTTTTTATCAGTGATGTTTTTTTTTTGTTATCTCCTGGCATCTTTCTGTCTTAATAATTGCTTTTGATTTTTAAGATTGATTTCTTTGTAAAAAGACGTACAAATATACACATTCATGTATGTGTATGCACAACTCATAAGAGAGAGAGAGAGAGAGAGAGAGAGAGAGAGAGAGAGAGAGAGAGAGAGAGAGAGAGAGAGAGAGAGAGAGAGAGAGTTGTAATGGCCATTTGAATTTCTATTAGTTATGTTCTCTTCTGTTATCTCCTGGTATCTTTCTACTTTATTGATTACTTTTGATTTTTAAGATTGATTTCTACATAAATAGACGTACATATACTGTATACACATACATGTGTGTATGCACAACTGATAAGAGAGAGAGAGAGAGAGAGAGAGAGAGAGAGAGAGAGAGAGAGAGAGAGAGAGAGAGAGAGAGAGAGAGAATCATGAACATAAGATAAATTTTGTTTAAGAAAGAATTATGTGAATTTATATTTATCAGTTATCGTTTTCGAAGGTTTCTATAATATATTCACAAAACATGGATATAGTTTACAGTGTTTTTGAAAATGTTATACATCACTTTGGTTTTTAGCAATTAGATAATGCAAAATTTTAGTCAAGATTCCTTAAATAGAATTCTTCTTACCTATTATTATTTATTCTTTTTCAAAGGCTTAGGAAAAAAAAACTTAGAATACAATAAGATAAAAGATTAACCAAAGCTGATGCCTTCTTGGCATAATAAAGAGATTCATCATCTTAGTTCATATCTTTTTCATGAAGTTAAGCCAAGATATTAATACCTTGTCGACTTAATAGTATATAAAGCTTATACACAGGATTATATTATTATCTATTTCAATTTTATAAATATTGTTATTTCCATTCTTCAATAGCGTCTATGAGAAGGTAAAATGATATTGTAATTTCAAATGAATGGAGTTATAAATAACTCTTTAATCCTAATCTTAATTTCAGATTTTTATGCAAAGTTAATTATTTCTCTATACCTCTTATATTTTATAGTTGTTGGAGTTATTTGCCGCTAACTTCATTAAATTTAGATCTTTACCTTAAACAAAGCCTAGAATTCCGTAGTTGACGTTTCACTCATCTCGTTTTACAAAATTCATGTCACGACGTCGTCTTGGATATTACTATAATCGCCTTATTCGTAATTTCTCTCTCTCTCTCTCTCTCTCTCTCTCTCTCTCTCTCTCTCTCTCTCTCTCTCTCTCTCTCTCTTTGTGTGGTAAAACTAAATTCAGTATTTTAATTGTCTCAAAGATGTTTTCTTAAATCGATTAATGTATTCTGTGAACCAAACCTTTCTGAATTGGTGTCTTCTTTTTTAAATAAATATACCAATTTCGAATATTCTGAAAACCGTTTCATGTAATCCAATCAATTATGTCAGGAATAGTCCCAGAGAATATTTAAATTTTCAAAGTTATGTAACAGAAGATTTGAATAAGTTTACCTTCATTTATGATCTCTTCAATGTGTGAATGCAAAGAAAGCGTTCTATATAATCAACCTCAAAAGTAAGTGATAATAATATAAAGTAGAATATAAATATATATTTGAAAGATAAATGACAAATGACAATTCTGCTGTACTTATACCTGTCCAATTCAGGTTTTTGTACTTGAAATTGAAATCAATCTATCTTCACCATCGTATATCATTGGTATGTTTTTGACTTGGTATTTGATGAAGGAAAAATATTGTATATTTAGACTTGTTTTTCATATTCAAATAAGCCATATTTTATTGATACACTAATGTCTGGATTATCTTTCGGACCTCGGGATCAAAACCCCAGGCAAAATCCCACAAAGACCTTAGTTTGTGACTAGCCGGGAATCGAACCAAGGTCTAGGAAACCTGTATGAACAGTGACATACAGCTTGGTCACGAAGAAAGATGAGAGTCCATGACAATTCTTCTATACTTATATCTGTCTAATTCAGGTTTTTTATACTTGGAATTTAAATGAACCCATCTTCACCATTATAGCTAATTGGTATGTTTGTGACTTGGCATTCGATTAATGATAAATTTTGCACATTTGGACATGTTTTTAATACAATACCATATATTTTTGATACAATAATGATTGGATTCTCTCACAGACCTCAGGACCAGAGCCCCAGCCAAAATCACGCAAAGATGATAGCTTCTGACCGGCCAGGAGTCAAACTCTGGTCCAGGAAACTTGTATGAACAGTAACATACCACTTTGAAATGAACAAAGGTAAAAGTCAATGACAATTCTTCTCTTCTTCTATCTGTCATTTTCAGGTTTTTTGTACTTAGAATTGAAGTCAACCTATTTTCACCATCGTAGCTAATTGGTATATTTTTGACTTGGCCTACGATTAATGATAATTTTTTTACGTTTAGATTGGTTTTCATAATCAAATGCACCGTTAATCTTTTACTCAATATGTTTGGATTCTCTTACTCAGCTCAGGATCAGAAAGAGGGAAAATCACACAAAAACAATAGCAGCTGACCAGCTGGGAGTCGAACCCTGGTCCAGGAAACTTATATGTACATTGAAATACCACTTGGCCACGAAGAAAGATAAAATCTAATGACAATTCTTCTGTACCTAATCGAATGCCAAGTCATAAATATTCCATTAGCTATGATGGTGAATATGGGTTGATTTCAATTCTAAGTATAAAAAACCTGAATTTGACAGATATAAGTACAGAAGAATTGGCGTTGACATTTATATTTCTTCGTTGCCTAGTGGTATCTCACTGTTCATAAAAGCTTCCTGGTCCAGGGTTCGACTCCCAGCCGGTCAAAGCTATTGTCTTTGTGTGATTTTGCCTAAGGCTCTGATACCATCGTTGGTAAGATAATCACGACATTAATGTATCAAACAATATGGCTTATTTGGATATGAAAAACACGACTAAATAAGAAAAATTTATCAATAATCGAATACTAAGTCAAAAACATACCAATCAGCTACGATGGTCAAGATGAGTTGATTTCAATTCGAAGTACACAAAAAACCTATATTCGATAGTCATAAGTGCAGAAGAATTGTCATGGCATTATATCTTTCTTCGTGGCCAAGTGGTATGTCACTGTTCATATAAGTTTCCTGGTCCAAAGCTCGACTTCAGGCCGGTCAAAAGCTATTGTCTTTGTTTTATTTCGACAGGGGTTCTGGTCTTGAGGTTGATAAGAGAATCCAATCATTAATGTATTAAAAATATATACCTTATTTGGACATAAAAAGCACGTCTAAATGTGAAAAATATATCATTATTCGAATGCCAAGTCAAAAACATAGCAATTAGCTAAGATGGTGAAGATGGGTAGATTTGAATTCTATGTATGAAAACCTTAATTCGACATGAATAAGTACTGAAGAATTGTCGTTGACTTTTATCTTCCTTCGTGACCAAGTGATATGTAACTGTTCATACAAGTTTCCGGGACCAGGGTTCGACTCTGGGCTGGTCAGAAGGTATCGTCTATGTGTGATTTCGCTTCGAGCTCTGATCCCGAGGTCGGTAAGAGAATTCAAGCAGTAATGTATCTAATATATATGGCATATTTTAATATAAAAACATGTCTAAATGTGCGAAACTTATTATTAATTGTATGCCAAGTCACAAACATACCATTTAGCTACGATGGTGAAGATGGATTGATTTTAAATTCTATGTACAAAAAACCTGAATTCGACAGGTATAAGTACAGAAGAATTGTCATTGACTTTTATATTTCTTCGTGAGAAGTGGTATGTCACTGTTCATACAAGTTTCCTGGACCAGAATTCGACTCCCCTTTGGTCAGAGGGCTATTGTCTTCGTGTGATTTCGACTGGGGCTCTAACTCTGAGGTCGGTAAGAGGATTTAGAAAATAATGTATCAAAAATATATGGCTTATATGAATATGAAAATCCCGACTAAATGTGCAAAATTCATCATTAATTGAATGTCAATTCACATACATAGCAGTTAGCTACGATGGTGAAGATTGGTTAATTTTAGTTCTAAGTACAAAAGACCAGAATTCGACAGGTATAAGTACGAAAGAATTGCCATTGACTTTTATTTTTCTTCGTGACCAAGTGGTATGTCACTTTTCATACAAGTTTCATGGACTAGGGTTCGACTACCGACCGGTCAGAGGCTATTGTCTTTGTGTAATTTTGCCAGGGTCTCTGATCCTGAGGTCAGTAAGAGAATCCAGACATTAATGTATTAAAGATATATGGCTTATTTGAACATGAAAATCCTGTTTAAATGTGAAAAATTTATCATTAATCAATTGCCAAGTCACAAGTATACCAATTAGGTTCAATGGTGAAGATGGGTTGATTTAAATTAGAAGTACAGAAAACCTGTATACGACAGGTTTATGTACAGAAGTAATGTCATTGACCCTCATCTTTTTTCATGGCCGAGTGTTATGTCCCTGTTCATACAAGATTCGTGGACCAGAGTTCGAATCCCAATCGGTCAGAAGCTATTGTCTATGTGTAATTTCACCGGCGGCTCTGATCCCGAGGTAGGTAAAATAATCCAGACATTAATATGATAAAAATATATGGGTTATTTGATTATGAAAAACATGTTTAAATGTAAAAAAATTATCATTTATCGAATACCAAGTCACAAACATACCATTTGGCTACGATGGTGAAGATGGGTTGGCTTTAATTCTAAGTATAAAAAAACCTGAATTCGACAGATATAAGCACAGAAGAATTGTCATTGACTTCTATCTCTCTTTGTGGCGAAGTGGTAAGTTACTGTTCATACAAGCTTCCTGGACCAGGGTTCAACTACCGGCCGGTCAGAAGCTATTGTCTTTGTGTGATTTGGCCTGGGGTTTTCAACCCGAGGTCGGTAAGAGAATCCAAACATTAATGTATACAAAAATGTATGGCTTATTTGAATATGAAAAACATATAAATGTGCAAAATTTATCATTAATCAATTGCCAAGTCACAAACATCCAATTAACTGCTATGGTGAAGATGGGTAGACTTCAATTCCAAATAAAAAAAAAAAACTGAATTCGACAGGTATAAGTACAGAAGAATTGTCATTGACTTTCATCTTTCTTCGTGGCCAAGTGGTATGTCACTCTTCACAACAGTTTCCTAGACCAGGGTTCGACCCCCGGGCCGGTCAGAAGCTATTGTCTTTGTGTGATTTCGTCTGGGGCTCTGGTTTCAAGGTTGGTAAGAGAATCCAGACATTGATGTATCAAAAATATATTGTTATTTTTTAATATGAAAAACGTCTAAATAGGCAAAATTTACTCTATATATATCTATACATACACACACACACACACACACACACATATATATATATATATATATATATATATATATATATATATATATATATATATATATATATATATATATATATATATACATGTATGTATGTATGTATGTACACAAAACTAGAGGGGTGTTTTCCTCTAAGATATTGATAATCCTTCATTAAGGCAATGTGAAGCATTTGCTACAATTATTAAAAGAAATATGACGTCCTTAAGACGACATCACGCATATAGCATATCTTTCCTGACCTCTATCTAATCTCATCGTTATTCAAGATATTCCTCTCCCCAAATTCACTTCCATTGCTGCAAGTGCAGACAGTTCTCTGAGTAATAATTCAAAATTTGCATAGGAATTTGATGTAGCTTGGATGCTTTCCTGGAGAAATATTTTTTGTTGAATATTGATTTATGTGTATTCCAGATGTTGAAGATTCAAGCATATCAATAAGTGTTATGATACATAAATGTATATTCATTTACCATTCAAATATCTATGGAAATACACTCAAATGAGTATCAATATCAACCAAGAAATATATACAATACATACACAGCTCATTTATACCTACATACAGTAAATTTAGTATAAACATATAACTTTGCAAATAAATGTACATGTATACCAGAAAATTTTCACATCAAAATCTTTGCATTCACGTATAAGCAAACAAAAACACTCTTACACTCACCCATGATATATATATATATATATATATATATATATATATATATATATATATATATATATATATACACACATATATTCCGTAGAGGAAAAGTACTTGAGACATTAACTGTTTTAAGGCAAAACATTTCTGTTTTTCTACATCTTTTCTTATATCTAAGCATAAAAACTTATGGAAAAGAAAAGATTTGTAACTTCTTGTATATTTATTAAATCCTTGTCGACAGCTGTTCAGCCGAGCCCTAATTGCTTTTTCAATGCATATTTATAAATTGATCATTATTCTTTTATAATGGTAGCATGCTCGTGGAATCGCTAAAAAAAAAAAAAAATAATTATAAAAAAAAAAATACTTGGAAAAAATAAGAAAATTTTGAGATTTCTACACAATTGGATTTTGAGTCTAAGCAAAAATCTTGAATTCGACAAAAATATATCCCTACAACCAAGTTGGCTAAGTATCGAATTCTTACTTTTATTTCTATACTTCTATACAACATAACCTCAAATCCCTGTCTGCATATACCATTATCACTAAGAAGGAATTTGTCGATGAATCTTTAATTCCATGGAGGAGCAAATTGAATATTGAACCGTGATTGTAGCTTATTTGAATGGCAATTCATGTCCATTGCTTGGCCAGTTTCCACCAACCTTATGGACATTGCAGATTGGTGATGGTGTGTGACTTCATTCTGATGGTTCAAAGCAAACCCTCTCACCAGGTTAAGGAAGCTACACTCAGAAAGGTGTATATATATATATATATATATATATATATATATATATATATATATATATATATACATATATATATATATATATATATATGTATATACATATATATATATATATATATATATATATATATATATATATATATATGTATATATATATATATATATATATATATATATATATATATATATATATATATTTCTACTCAACTGTGCTCACTCAATCCATACAATACGCCATTTTTGTTTGCTGTGGCCAATAGAATCATCCAAGGGCGGACCTCACAGCTTCTTCTCGTGGCTCTGCTAGACTTGCGATCATAAATCAGCGGAGGTTCCAATTTGCTTGTCATTGACTCCATTAGAAAGAAATAACTGAAACGGAGACTAAAACCGTGATAATAACCTCTTGGAGCTTATCCTGTCTACTGTTTCAGGACTTCTCCAAATAAATTGGCTGATTATCTTTAGATTCGACACGAAACTTGTAACCTCTCAACTATCACTTTCCTTTGGGTCGACAATAGAAAGAACACAGATTGTCGGGATAATGGCCGCCTAGATATTTGGTATGTAACCGTATACGAAATCCACCATTATGCATAATTATTAGTATATTTTCATACTAACGTATACTTTAGTTAATATGCCTACAAACTGAAATTTCCTGTAGATGTGCAGATTTACTAAAAGTCTAGTAATTAGGTAAAATAATGGTTATAAACATGATTAATGTACAAAATTAAAATGGTAATAAAATCTCTTCAACGGTAGGTTGAAAAGCAGAACATTGACCCCACACCAGAGTTTGAATCCAACTTTAATCAATTATTGCTTATTCATGATTTATTGTTAAATTCTAACAGGGCATAGAAGGGGTATAAAATGGCGACACTATTAATGTCATAATTTGGCCAGAATTCCTTGACAAAGACTAAGTTCGAAAAATCTTTACTATTCTGCATATCAAATGCAGAATAATTTCAATTTATCATATTTCATAGTACTATTAAAGAATATACCAAGTGCATTTGGCGAGACAATTATAGTTACTATTTAACTCATTTTATTCTTTGTAGACATACACGATGAACAGATCAGTTACTTTCCGTTAATGTGTGGAAAGGGATCTGAACATCCAATACTCTGTAAAGGAGTCATTTGTTATCATATATCAGCTGATTCGATGATTGTTTTTTTATCTAGATGCATATATGTCATTTGATTTGTTGAATCTTTTCTACATATGTGATGAATAATTTTGTTTGTTTCAATCCATAACAATAATATCACAATGAATGTATATTTTTCCTAGGATTTCCACAGCCTTCTAGAGTCTGTATTCAGCATTTTCTCTTTCATTAAGAAAAGAAAAGAAAAAAAAACTTTTTTATTTAACGGTTGCCATAAAACCTTAGTGGTTTTACGCTTACATCTTAAAAACCATTCCTAAAATACTTTCCCATAAAATTATATTAATGCATGGACAAATAAAAATAGATAGAAGATAGAAGAATGGTAAATGAAATCACAACGTTCAAGTTTATCAATATACTTCTAATCAACTTTGTCTGGTGAATCGAATATTTGATATGAATTGATAGTTATAACATAGGTGATTAAGAAGAACATGATAGTAAAGTTGATTAAATACCATAAAACTTCAATGATCGAATATAAGGAGATGAAAGATTAAACTGTGAAATTTTAGAAATAGTGTAAACAACATAGTCAGCGCTGTAACGATCAGAAGTTTAATAAGCTCTCAATATCTCATCAGCTCTAGGAACTGGAGGCAATTACCTCTCCTAATGACCTTGGAATGTCTTCAAGTGAAATTAGTCCTATAATGAACTCGATTATTCTAAGAGATAAATTCTGCTTCTCTGAATTGCATCTCTTTTACCACCTCTGCTTCAGACTTAATTCATGGCAGGAAACGCATTCAGAGAAAGGATGTTTATTACTACTTCTTGTTTAATGGGATTCAATCCTAACCTTAGCTACCCACGCCCAATCGATACCGTTGCTGAATACGACTATCTTACTTAGCCATACTGTAGGTGAAGGGAAATGCGTATATCGTAAGTATGTTCTGTATCTATTATTATTATTAGTATTATTATTATTACTAGCCAAGCTACAAGCCTAGTTGGAAAAGCAAGATGCTATAAGCCCAAGGGCTCCAACAGGGAAATATAGCCCAGTGAGGAAAGGAAATAAGGAAATGAATAAATGATGAGAATAAATTAACAATATATCATTCTAAAAAACAGTAACAGCGTCAAAACAGATATGTCCTATTTAAACTATTAACCACGTCAAAAACAGATATGTCATATATAAACAATAAAAACTCATGTCAGACTCGTCAACATAAAAACATTTACTCCATCTTTGAACTTTTGAAGTTCTACTGATGCAACTACCCGATTAGGAAGATCATTCCCCAACTTGGTAACAGCTGGAATAAAACTTCTAGAATACTGTGTAGTATTGAGCCTCATGATGGAGAAGGCCTGGCTATTAGAATTAACTGCCTGCCTAGCATTACGAATATACTTGGCAGACGGCTAGCCAACTACAATCATCATACGGTTGGCAATTAGAGAGGTTACATCTATTAAATCCTTTAAATTTCTATCTGGCATATTGTAATTTCAAATAATTAGAAGAGTAGTGATATATTACTGTTATAGTTTTTTCAACATCTAAAATGATTATATTAGTACATACTATTTTGTTAAACTTATTTGATTAATTAAGCATTGCAGACTGCTTAATATTAATTGAAGCATAAGAATTAAAAGTTCTACGGTGTTCAGCTTATATTGATATTAATGTGTTTCAATGATAAACGTGATAGAGAAATTAAATACGATTTCATTGAGTGATGCAATAAAAAAATAGTAGTAAGAATGAATGCGAAAGAAAATATTTCAACGCTAAAGTACGAATGGAATATTTTTGACAAAATAGCAAAGTTAACCATAAAGTATTCCTAAGGTTGAATTAACTCCACGTTAAAAAATAGTTTATTATTGTATCTTTAAGTGCTACGCAATAACTAACATAATGAGATTATAATACATTTACAGACTTATATATTTAAAAAAAATATGAATACGTATATGCATGTACACATGTAAACACATGCACACACACATAGATACATACATACATATATATATATATATATATATATATATATATATATATATATATATATATATATATATATATATATATATATATATATATATGGATCCCGGGTCTGAATACCCAAAATATATAATACGATTATGAATCCCGAATTCTGGGCATTAAAAAAATAAACTATACTACGGATCGTGACTGGGAAACAAACATATAATATGATATATACTATGCCTGGCAAGTTAATTAACCTCTCAAATTACCTTTTTTCCTCTTACCTTAAAACTGTTGAACATTAAAACATTAATACACGAATTCTGAGACCGTTAAATAACTCCCAGAAAGCAATATATAAATATCCAAAGGTCTCTGAAGCACACTCAAAACTAAACTGGGTAATTATCTTCAAGTATTAATAACACTTATTTGACTCTCCCTGTGGCTCTTAACAGGAAACGAGCAGAAATCCCGTCTTAAATGGTGATGATTAGAATAATACACTTGTTACAAAAATAAATATATTCTATATAATTTACAATACTTTGAAAAGATTTTATATAAAATTAGTCACTGAAAAAAAAATTAAGTCTCAACAAAACTTGGAAGAGGGACAAAATGTTACGATATGAAATTATAAAAGAACTTAACTTAAACTATTATATCTGAATAACCCTTAATCAAAGAAAAGGATTACTACAATGAAAATAATACGAATGCTAGAAATAATGCTAAAATAATTAAATTTTTAGGTTTAACTTTAAATGAATAAAAATCAACCAGATCACATTAAAACCCTACAGGGCCGTTTAGAAAAACTGTTATGCAATGCCAAACTCACCGTCATACAATGATTGAGACAATATCACCTTTACCTTTTAGTCTTGCATGACACACGATTCGCTTTATGGCACAGATTCACCAAGGAGAGGACACACTAGAACGCACTGAACACTTCCAAAATACGTGTGTGAGAGAGAGAGAGAGAGAGAGAGAGAGAGAGAGAGAGAGAGAGAGAGAGAGAGAGAGAGAGAGAGAGGAAGGGTCCAATTCTAACTCGATCTCTATGTCTGTCTGTTTCTGTGACTCTGCCCCATACTCGGGTCCTCTATATATGACATTTTCACTCATTCCTGAAGCTTAGAACTTGTTAGCAAAACGTGGGGGGTTATGCTTTGCATCAAAGTTTCCAACTAGATTAAAATGCTAGAAAGGCGTATCAGAGAGAGAGTTTCATGCAACTCTCGGATACACAGCAACGCACCCGCGAGACGACTTCCCTTGTTAGCTCCACCCACCCATTGTCCCAAAATAAAAAAAAAAATGACATCCTCTCACTGGGAAATCTGGAATTTTCGAAAACACGTGCCACTGACTATTCTCTCTCTAGCCTGACGCAATATATCATGTATTCTTTACATAAATACAATATGGTTGCAAACATAATTTACCACCTTGTTAACTTTTGATTATTACTTTTCCTCTTATTCACCAAAGTTAAAGGATAATGATCTGAATACAATGTAATTTCTTAACTTTGTGGTTGAATTACGTAAATTAAGAACCTGTTCATTGCTGCGATAAGCGCCAGCAGTTCCGTTTCAATTGCCGAGTAGGTTCGTGGCTTCTTCTTTATCTTCAATGACATAAGACACACAGGATAAAGAATTCCTTCCTTATCTTCTTGTATCATGACAGCTCCAGTCCCATTGTCTGACACATCCACTTTCCTAAGGAATTTCTCGGTGGAACCCAGTGCTTGAAGTATCGGTTTTGACGTTGATATGGTCTTTCTCAGATTTTTCCTTTTTCATGATATCTCCATATCATAGGTCCGGTCACTGCTTTCCTCCAAAGTCCTGAATGGTTCAGTTAACTCGTTGGCAAGAGGGAATCTTCTTTCCGATCCGTAGACCAATACCTGCCATTCTATTGTAACCTGTTTGTTTGTACTTTTCTTGCTAAACCTTTTCTTCGCTCATCCTTGCATCGTTTTCACGTCTTCTAGGGGAAATTTCCTTAACTCGCCGTTTCCCTTCCTCAAATCTTCAACATTTCCTCCGTCTATTTCCTCTCGATCCTTCCTTTTTCATTCCAACATTTTCTCTGGTCCTGTGCTAAAAGGTCCTACAACCTGTCTGTTCGTATCCATCCTATCAAATCTTTCCTTCGTCCGTCCTTGACTCGTTGTCTTCATGCCTTTTAGGAAAAATTTCCCTATCTTCATGATCCTTATCCCCAAATTCGTGAAATTTTTTCCTTCCATTTTCTCTCGATCCTTCCATTTTTCTGCTATCATTTTCTTTGGTCCTTTCTTCAAGGGTTCTACTCGTACTTCCATCAGGCGTAAGGGAGCTTCCCTGATACTCTCGTTTGGCTTTTCAGCTAATTGATATACATGACATGCACAGCAAAACTGGCTCACATCCTTATGCAGGCCAGGCCAGAAAAAGTGTTTGATGATCCTCTCCTTCATCTTCCTTATCGCCATATGTTCCGTTTCATGCGCTATCGTGATCACCTGTCTTCTCAACATTGCGGAATTAATAACTGGCGATATATAACCCGTTTGGCATTCTCAGGGATATCGGTGGGTCTATGCTTCCTCATAAGCAACGTATCCTTAAGATAATAACACGTCAGACACTGCTGTCCCTCCGTCGCGTCCACCGCAAGTTACAATAACTCGGTTAACTTTTCATCCTTCTGTTGCAATCCTATCAGCCTTCTCCTACTTACTTGTCCTTCTTCTAACATTGAATTTCCTATTTCTTCAAAGTCTACTTGTTTGCTCGTCTGTCGCTACTTTTCGCTCGGGCTTACTCTTGAGTTCCCTTCCTGCATACCATCAAGGGAATCCTCTTCTTCGGAAAACAAATCATGCAAGTTCATTGCTCCTTCGATTTCCTTTTCTTTTTTTTCCACTTGTCCGCTCATCTGTCGTTCCTCTTCGCTCGAGTTTAATGTTGAGTTCTCTTCTTGCATATCATCAAGGGAATCCTTTTCTTTGGAAAACAAATCCTCCAAATTCATTTCTTCCAGGTCTATTGTTTCTTTATCATCTTGTCCACTCGTCCGTTGTTCATCTTCGCTCGGGCTTAATCCTAGTTCTCTTTTTGCATGTCATCAAGGGAATCCTTTACTTTGAAAAACAATCCTCCCAATTCATTTCTTCCATGCCTATTTTTACTTTATCCTCTTGTCCACTCGTCTGTCATTCCTCTTTGCTTGGGCTTACTCGGGACTTCTCCCCTTGCGTACTATGAAGGGAATCCTCTTATTTGGAAAACAAATTTTTTAAGTTCATCGCTCCTTCGATTTCTTCTTTCTTCTCCTCTTGTCCACTCATCTGTCGTTCCTCTTCGCTCGAGCTTACTCGGGACTTCTCCTCTTGCATACTATCAAGGGAACCCTCTTCTTTGGAAAATATATCTTCTAAGCTCATTGCTCCTTCGATTTCTTCTTCTTCTTTGCCAGACACTTCCTTCCTCATACTCCAAGTCGTAACACCACTAGGAACCAGAGTCAGAGTCCTCACGTTTGGTCGTAGGGTCATACCTAAAAGGTTTCTCCATTACAATGGGACAAGGCACGAACGGCGCTCCACCAACCTCATTACCCACCGGGATGTCTACTCCTTCGACAGCCATTGAATCATTAACCACAAAGTCAAAATTACCTGTCACCAACTTACATGACAGTTTTAAACGGCAAATATGAGTGACATCATCAATTCCTATTCCCTTCAAAAGAACTGAGTCCCCTGTGAGAGACTGTTCCACCAATGGGTGTGCTCTCTGCACCACTACACTGTGGTTACAACCTGTGTCGCGTAATATCCTGACCGGGGTTCGCTCACTCCCGTCTATTGCTGCTAACATACCTTCATGAATATATGGTTTAAAGGCCTCCATGCTGTTTGGGTTCATCTTGCTTGTCGTTTAAACGATGGCTGGTTCATTTTCCTCTCGGTCCTTTCCTAATTGCTTCTTAGTCTTCGCATTCTGTGAAGGCAAACTATCCTTAATCACTTGGGCAACTGCTTTAGGTTGGTTTGACCATCATTCCTTACTGATGTGGCCTCTCTTGCCCCACTTGAAACAGACAATATCAACCTTCTGCACATCTTTCACAATACTTGTGGTACTATCGCATTCTGCTTAGGTACCAGTGCTACTTCCGTTGTAACTGTTGAACATGTTCCCGTAGTTATTTCCGACCTGGTTTCTATGATTCGGCGAATACTTGACACTTGGTCGGAACGACAATTGAAACTTTGTGCACAAGGAGGGTTTACGACTGATATTATAATATTCACTCAGCGAAGTGACTTTATTGAGTTTCTTCACCTCTCTCTTTCAAGTACGTTCGAGTGTGTTCAGGATACTCGTAGATACTGCTCTAGTATTATCAATTCTTCTAAATCAGCCTTCTCTTTTATGTTAGCAGCCTCTGCCTATCTCTTAAAACATCGTAGTACCTCATAGGCGTAATCCAGGTAAGTAATTTTCTCGTCCTTTTTCAAGCTGCGGAACCTTTCATTATAATATTCAGGGGTCATCTGATACACTTGCAGCAAGCTCTTTTTCACTTCTTGATACTCCATCCTTTGGTCCTGA
>NC_090733.1:22689658-22702158 GCF_036898095.1 Palaemon carinicauda | reverse complement strand
GGCTTTTTTTTTATTTTATTTTTTTTTTTTAAATAATAGATCTAAAATATTTGCTCCTATATTACGAATAAAATTAGCTGTACTAATATTAAACACAGAAGATTTGGAACTGATATTTGGACACTTAATTCACTGAAACACCAATAGTTTAGTGTTTAGCAAGTCGTCCCAAAGCCATCGCTCATAAGGAAAACTAGAAAAAAGGTTAATAATCCATCAGATTGACTAATTTTGGACCATTCTTTCTGAACTAGCATATATATATATATATATTTTTGGGCTCAAGCCATGTCGTCCTGATGGAAGTTCCTATAGGGTAGCTTCCTAGGGTATATTACAACTACGGCGATATTCCCAGAGAATTTACCTTAAGGTACCAGAATTCTAACTCCTGGAGCGAGTATCCCTCGTGAAAGGGATATCGCGACATATCAGAGGACGTATTCTAGACACGTCACATGGCAATCTACGACCTGAATAGAGATTCGTCTCGTAGGAGGGAGATTGACGAGATACGAATTCGGGAAAGAAAAAGGGGAGCCGCTCCCAAGGCATCCCTATCCCCCGATTCGTATGCGTGCCTGGCGCCAATCCTGGCGCCATCTGTATTCCTTTTTGCGTAGCTTAACAACTCGGTGTTTTTTCCTGTTTTTCTCGCAAATCTTGGATTTATTCAGCTTTTCATGGCTTCTTCGTCTTCGTTGACCTCGGATAAGTTGAGTATAGTGTCTGTTATGTATAAATGTAGGCTCTTGGTAAAATTTTGAGTGATTAATAGGATTAATCTTTGATACAAGAGCCGTAGCCTACCAGAGGTGTCCTGGACACTGTCACTCGCTAGGTATAAATTAGTTAGTCAGAGTGACATTCCTGGTTGTTTTGCTTAATAAAATTTAGCTATTTAGCTTTACATAGGATTTCCTTTCGTGCTTAGTATTATTTGGCGAAGTATTCGCCATTCTGGCCTACGCTAGGCCATGTAGCCTAGTCGTTTGGTCCTAGTACTTAATGCATGATTATGGTTTTTCCGAGTGTAATTAAAATTTTATTGAAGCTTTAGGCTATTTTATACATTTTAGACTGTGTGGAATATTTCCAAGATTGTATACGTGAGAGTTTCGGTGAATTAGGTAATCGATTCTCTTGGTGCCTAGGCTAATTGCTTATGGAGCCTTAGTATACTTTATCATACTCCCCGGTTGCTTTCTTTTCTTCGGAGAAGGTATGCAATCCCTTTCCCTCTGTTTAAGCCTTGGGCTTATCCCTAAGTGGTTTTTTCCGAATTTATTTTCGATAAAACTATACTAGGGTGTTACTGTACCTTCCTGTTCCTGCTGAGTCTGGTTCAAAGAGGGACAGAACAACAGAGTTTTTAGTCTGAGTCCGTGTTGTTTGGCTTGGGGCAGAGTCTCCCTCGCTGACCTAACACTTACAAAGGGAGCTGAGCTCCCTTAGGTCACTGTCGAAGGTTTCTGTAGTTATGATTCCTTCTTGTGTGATCGACCAGACTAAGTCCTGTTGCTGTTCTCGGGGAGGATAAATCTTCCCTTGGGAGTTGCAACGCCTTCCTTGCTTTGGTGCTCTGGAAGCTGGCAGGTATTATACTACTGCGCTGGCACTTTCCCTTAGATCTCCCTTAGGCTAAGACAGAGTTCTTGGCTGCGGGTGATCTGTCACTAAAGCAAGGTTGGCAGGACCCTCTTGTCCCTTCCCCCTCTATCTCCGTAATGGCCTAGCCATTACTGTACTGTACCTTGCCGGCCGGCAGAGCTGGCCGGCAGGGGTATTACTGTACCATATGTCATTCTACTTCTGGACCTAGTATAGGTTGGGATATGGATTGACTAAGCCCATTGCCGGCCGGCAGAGACGCTGGACGGCAAGGGTCTTATGTTTTCGAGTGCTGCCCGGACCTCTCTTGGTCCCTCATCCATGCCTGCCGGCAGAGCCGGACGGCATTGGTCAAGGAAGCCTGAATTAAGTTTCTCCCCTTCCTTATATGCACTCTTTCGGTTGCCGGGCTTGGGGGGTTGTGTACACTCTTATCCCGGCATCCATTCTATTTTCTTCTAGTGCTGTACCTGTCCCGGCAGCCGGCCTATGAGGCCGGCAGCCGGGCAGGGGTAGTCTTCTGGTTCTTTTGCTGCCGGCTGGCATCGGTCTTGTACCTTTGCCGGCCGGCTTATGTCAGTCCTTGTCTGCCGGTCACCAAGAGTGTGGCCGGCAGCTGGGTACTACCTTGTGTAGTTGCTGGCCGGCAATCATTGCCGGCCAACACTGGCTGTTGCCGGCCGGCAGCTGCTGCCGCCGGCACAGGCATTTGAACCAGAGGGCTGCCGCCCTATAGCTGTTAAGTAGTATACTTTAAAGCTAATTGTGGTGTGTGCCGGCCGGCAAAGGCAGGCCGGCACACATCCTCCTATACTGTACTAGTATTCTTCTGTATAGCATATACAGTAAGAAGAAAACTATAGTAAAAGTTTAGGTACAGCACTGTATCTTCTAATACTATTGTGTTTTCTTACACAGCCCTTTGCTGTTGCCCTCAGACAGGAAGCAGAGTTCTTCCCCGTCTATTATCCAGGATTTTTAAAATCATTGCCTAGGTGTGAGCTCCACCTGTTTCCTCTGGAAACCTTGCATTGGTTACTCTAGTAGAGATAAACCATTTTTGATTTTATTATCCGGAAGGCTGCAACAATGGGTTGTGAGGGAAACACAAGTGTGTGTCTTTCAATTATGAATTGTTATGCTATACTATGCATATCCAGTGATACATAGTTCACTTGATACTCATGGAAATTTCTTCTCTTTACAGGAGGACCCTCCGAAGTGCGGAAATGTTTTCTGCAATGTCCGCAGCAAGAACCTCTGCGGACATGAGTGTTGTAGGAGACACGCAGCATGCGCTGTCTCCAAGGATGATCTCCAGTATTGGGACCCTCAGGTATGTACTGTATGCACTAACCTGATTACTGAGGCTTTTGATTCCCCTAGAACGGCGGAATCAAGGGATATAGCTAGGGAAAAGCTTCGTACTTGGGTAAGGGGCTTCAAGAAGAACACCTCTGGCCCTTATCTTCCAAGTGAGAAGATGAGGGCGTATCTTTTTCCCCAGGCATCAGCTGAGGCAGTGATTCCCCAGCCTCAAGAGGAGATCCTTCAAGATCAAGTCCAGGTGGACGAGGAAGTCGCAGATGCGATGCAAGACATCCAGTTGTGTGACAGGATGTCTGACCTGGACGATCGTTTGGAAGAAGACCTCCTGGCAGAAGGTCAGGATCAAGTTCAAACCCCGGATGTCGTAGAGGATGAGGTCGACGAGGTGTCGGCTGCTCCGGTTCAGATGCCGGAGCCTATCCCCTCAACATCGGCTGGCCTCCCAGTAGAACTGGGACAGGCCCTCTCTTCGATTGTTGGAATGATCCAACAAATGCAGAAGGAGAATCAGGAGAAGGCGGCTGCAATGGAACTGCGCATGCAGTCCCTGGCAGAATCACATGGGCCCCGGAAAAGGCTCAATGTGAAAGACCTTCCCATATGCTCAGATGCTAACCCATGGAGGTATGCTGAGCACATGCCGATGACGACTGGAAAGATCGTCATTTCGGATAAGCTGGGTTCAGTTCTCCTAGAGGAGGTAGAATTCTGGCCCAGCAAGGCATCATATCCGGACTGCTATGTCCGGCTGAGAAAAGAACCAGCTTCAAGGGAGGAGACAGAGCCGAAGGAGGTCATTGTTATGGACCACGCTAAGGCTCAAGCCCTACTTTCATCCTCGATGAAAGAGAGGGGCTTCTCGAATTCGAAGGTAGCTGCATTGAGCAAGAAGCTCCCTTCGTTTGTGTCCTCTCCTGATAGAGCCTTCCCCTTTTTACAGAAAGGGTTTGCGGCTGTCCTAAAGGCAGTCGAGGCCGGCAAGCCTTGCCCCTCCTTGGAGGAGTGTAAACCCTTGTCGCTGGCTCTACCTATGGACCACAAAGACTGGAAGGATGTCCATCTAACATTCTCAGTGGGAAAGTTGGAGGCTGATATTGCCGGACGGCAATTCGGCGAGGACCTCCCCAAGCTGTCCGAATCTCTTTTACGAAGAGAGTTCGAGACAAAAGAAAGACTGGCTGCCTCAATGTCTCATCAGACTACTCTCGAGACGATGGCAAGTGACCCCAAGGTCCATGAAATGTTCATGGTAGTGGCTAAGTCTCACTTAGCCACAGTGACGAAGGACCTTTATAACTTCGTCAAGGCAAGGAGAGCTTGCAGGGAGTTCGTGTTCACCGGGGCTTCGGTGAGACACGAGCCAAGGAAGTTAATCTCCTCCAACATTTGGGGAAAAGACCTTTTCCCTACCGATGTGGTCAAAGAGGTTGTTGATAAGGCCGCCGTGGAGAATAGAAATCTTCTCCAGAAGTGGGGCCTGGCTATCAAAAGAAAATCTTCCCCGGATGAGGGTCCTCAACCAAAGAGGAAGAATATGAAGACTAGGCTACCATCTCGGCCAGCCAAGCCTTATAGACAGCAACAGCAACTGCAATTGCCTTTGCCTCCAGTGCCCCAAATGGTGGCACAAACCCCGACTGCTTTTCAGTGGGTACCCCAGGCGGTGCCAGGTCAGTCAACCACATTCGCCCCAACGTTCGAAGGACAGTCTTCTTCCTTTCGTGCAAAACCTAGAGGAGCAGCCAGAGGCTCGTCTAGGCGCCCCTCAAGGGGAAGGGGATTCAGAGGTGGTCGTGGTCAGGGAGGCAAGACCTCAGGACGGCAGTCCAAGTGAAATGATACCGGTAGGAGGGAGACTGATGAAATTTTGGGATCGCTGGACCTTCGATCCCTGGGCCCAAAGCCTACTCAAGAATGGACTGGGTTGGAGCTGGTACAGCACTCCACCCCCATGCCTTCGGTTTTTCCAACACTCCACCCCCATTTTGGAGGAGTACGTTCAAGAACTGTTGGAGAAAAATGTGATCCGAAAGGTGAAGTCCATCAAATTCCAAGGGAGGCTGTTTTGTGTTCCCAAGAAAGACTCGGAAAAGCTCAGAGTCATTCTGGACTTGTCACCACTCAACAAGTTCATAGTGAATTGCAAATTCAAGATGCTAACACTGCAACACATAAGGACCTTACTGCCCAAGAGGGCATACTCAGTCTCTATAGACTTGTCAGACGCCTATTGGCACATTCCAATCAGCCGTCGACTCTCCCCCTACCTAGGGTTCAGGCTACAACGAAAACTGTACGCCTTCAGAGCCATGCCATTCGGGCTAAACATAGCCCCAAGGATTTTCACGAAGCTTGCGAGCGCAGCTCTCAAACAATTACGCCTAAAGGGAATTCAGGTAGTAGCCTACCTGGACGACTGGCTGGTGTGGGCAGCATCCGAGACCGAATGCTTGCAAGCTTCCAGTCAGGTGATCCAGTTCCTAGAGTACCTAGGCTTCAAGATCAACAAGAAAAAGTCTCGACTTTCTCCATCCCAAAAGTTCCAGTGGCTGGGAATCCACTGGGACCTTTTGTCACACAGTTTCTCCATCCCAATGAAGAAAAGGAAGGAGATAGCGGGCTCTGTCAAGAGACTTCTAGATTCCGAAAGGATATCAAGACGCGAACAGGAGAGGGTACTAGGCTCTCTCCAGTTTGCTTCAGTGACAGACCCAGTGCTAAGAGCACAGCTAAAGGATGCAACCGGAGTTTGGAGAAGGTATGCATCAAACGCGCGAAGAGACCTGAGAAGACCAGTGCCGCCTCGGCTACGTACTCTTCTCAGACCTTGGTCCCAAGCCAGACATCTAAAGAAGTCTGTTCTTCTTCAGCCACCTCCCCCGTCGTTGACGATTCACTCAGACGCCTCAAAGGAGGGATGGGGAGGTCACTCTCATCGGAAAAAAGTCCAGGGGACTTGGTCCAAGCTATTCAGGACCTTTCATATAAACTTTCTAGAAGCTATGGCAGTGCTCCTTACCTTAAAGAAAGTCTCCCCGCGTCACTCGATCCACATAAGATTGGTGACAGACAGCGAGGTGGTTGTGAGATGCTTGAATCGACAAGGGTCGAGGTCACCACCTCTCAACCAAGTGATGTTAGCCATTTTCCGATTGGCGGAAAAGAAGAAGTGGTACCTGTCGGCAGTTCACCTTCAAGGAGTCCGCAATGTGACAGCGGACGCTCTATCCAGGTTCACACCGATAGAGTCGGAATGGTCCTTAGACGCAGGATCATTTTCCTTCATTCTGAATCAAGTCCCAGAACTGCAAATAGACCTCTTTGCGACGAAAGACAACAAGAAGTTGCCCCTGTACGTGTCCCCGTACGAGGACCCCTTAGCGGAAGCAGTGGACGCAATGTCCCTCGACTGGAACAGATGGTCCAGGATTTATCTGTTCCCTCCTCACAACCTTCTGTTGAGGGTCCTCAACAAACTGAGATCCTTCAAGGGGGTAGCGGCAATAGTGGCCCACAAGTGGGCGAACAGCATGTGGTTCCCCTTGGCGTTGGAACTACAGATGAAGTTCGTGCCGCTACCACATCCAGTTCTGACCCAGCGAGTCCAGAAGTCGACTGTCTGCGCTTCATTACAGAAAACCCAGACCCTGCAGCTCATGATTTTCTCGCCCTAGCGGTGAGAAAGCGCTTCGGGATTTCGAAAGCCAGCATAGACTTCCTAGAGGAATACAAGTGCAAATCGACTAGAAGGCAATATGAGTCATCTTGGAGAAAATGGGTGGCCTTTGTAAAGGCAAAGAATCCGCAGGAGATCTCAACAGATTTCTGCTTATCTTTCTTCATCCATCTCCATGGCCAAGGATTGGCAGCTAACACGATTTCAGTGTGTAAATCGGCTTTGATGAGACCCATTTTATTTGCCTTCCAGATCGACCTAGGTAACGAGATCTTTAATAAAGTTCCGAAAGCCTGCACTAGGCTCAGACCTTCAGCACCTCCAAAGCCCATCTCATGGTCTTTAGACAAAGTTCTTCATTTCGCCTCCTTGTTGAGCAATGAAGAATGTGCGTTAAAGGATTTGACGCAAAAAGTTATTTTCCTATTTGCACTCGCGTCCGGGGCCAGGGTTAGTGAGATCGTAGCCCTCTCGAGAGAGGCAGGTCGTGTTCAGTTCCTGGATGGGGGGGAGCTGAACCTGTTTCCGGATCCTACGTTTCTCGCCAAGAATGAGTTACCCACCAACAGGTGGGGTCCCTGGAGAATCTGTCCTCTGAAAGAAGATGCATCTCTATGTCCAGTAGAATGCCTAAAGGTCTATCTTCGTAGAACTTCAGACTTCAAGGGTAGTCAACTATTCAGGGGAGAAACATCAGGCTCAAATTTATCTCTGAATCAACTCAGAGCGAAAATGACATATTTTATTCGCAGAGCGGATCCTGACAGTACACCCGCAGGTCACGATCCGAGGAAAGTTGCCTCATCCCTAAATTTCTTTAATTGTATGGATTTTGAACATCTCCGTTCATACACGGGCTGGAAGTCTTCCAGGGTGTTCTTTCGCCACTATGCGAAGCAAGTAGAGGAACTTAAGAGATCTGTGGTAGCAGTGGGTCGTGTAGTTAACCCTACTGTTTAACTCTGCGAGGAACAGTGGTCTTAATTGGGACGATTAAGTCCAGGGTGAGTGTGTAGGTACATACTGTACTACAAACTAAATGAGGGCACCAAGTGCCCATATAGACTGTTCCTTCCTTCAAAGGTGAACCTTGCATAAGTTCAGACATGTGTGCCAAGCGTTTCTAACGCTAATGTGATTGATTTGTAATACAGATTTTTTATGACTTGATACCTTGGTATCTCATTAAAGTGGTGTTTAATGGTTTTTCTTTCAGATAAACAAGTTCTGTTTACTATCATACTTATGCTTAAAGTTTTGGGTTACCCTCTTTTATATAAATATATATATTTGTTGTTAACCTGTCTGTTTATTATCTGTCAATAAACTTGTTCTTGAGAACCTTGCGTCTCTTTCACCTGTGTCAATTTATTGGTATAATTGAGCATTTTAATTCTATGTATCTTATCTGGGATAATTCTGATAGAATTGTTCTGTTTTGCAAGCTATGTTGCATTGGTTTATGTAAGTCCCCTAATGGGAGGACTCCGTCCCATAAAGGGACGAGGGCGGTTTTATTAGTTTCTTCCTATGCGGATATAAACCTTTGTCCAATACAAGTATTGTGCGGATGACTGGTCAATATATTGACGCAGTGGTTCTATACAAACTATGCTTTACTTAATATAGGGCGAGACCACTATATTAGCTTGCCTGGTATTCATACATAGATATATGTACTCTTCGAGACTTTCCAGAGTCTAGTAGGACTCTTCCCTGTAGGGGGCAGGAAGCTCTAACATAGTTTATAGTTAGTTGAAAAGATGTATAACGGTAACATCTTAGGTCTCTAGGTCTAGTCGACCGGGAATAAATATCTCCGGGGAGTACGGCACGTTCTGAGAATCCACAGATACAGTAATGCTCTGGTACACTTCCATCAGGACGACATGGCTTGAGCCCAAAAAACGGATTTTGAGCGAAGCGAAAAATCTATTTTTGGGTGAGATAGCCATGTCGTCCTGATGGACCCGCCCTTGCCTTTCTAAGAAAGGGCTGTAGGACCCCTCCCTACATACAGTATCTGTAGCACCTCGTGTACGCTACAAGGAATACAGATGGCGCCAGGATTGGCGCCAGGCACGCATACGAATCGGGGGATAGGGATGCCTTGGGAGCGGCTCCCCTTTTTCTTTCCCGAATTCGTATCTCGTCAATCTCCCTCCTACGAGACGAATCTCTATTCAGGTCGTAGATTGCCATGTGACGTGTCTAGAATACGTCCTCTGATATGTCGCGATATCCCTTTCACGAGGGATACTCGCTCCAGGAGTTAGAATTCTGGTACCTTAAGGTAAATTCTCTGGGAATATCGCCGTAGTTGTAATATACCCTAGGAAGCTACCCTATAGGAACTTCCATCAGGACGACATGGCTATCTCACCCAAAAATAGATTTTTCGCTTCGCTCAAAATCCGTTATATATATATATATATATATATATTTATATAAATAGCATATATATATATATATATATATATATTTATATATATATATTCATATACATACAGTATATATATATATATATATATATATATATATATATATATATATATATATATATATGTGTGTGTGTGTGTGTGTGTGTGTGTATCGGTGTATATGCTACATATAAATTCTATCTATTCTATATACCAAGGCATTTCCCCCAAATTTGGGGAAGAGCTGACATCAAACGAATGAGAAAAAGCGGACCTTTCCTCTCTACGTTCCTCCCAGCCTGACGTTCGCCTGGTACAGTTAGGGTGCCACAGCCCACCCTCCCCCGTTATCCATCACATATGAAGCTTCATAACGCTGACCCCTATTGTTGCTACCTACTTAAACCAAACTACTTCTTCAAGTAACTCTATTCAACATGATATTCAATCTCGTACCACCTTCCCTTCTCGTACATTCCATAACCTTACTCCTACTCACATTAACTCTCGACTTCCTTCTCTCACATACCTTTCCAAATTCCGTCACTAATCGGCCAAGCTTCTCTTCCGACTCTGCAACCAGTACAGTATCATCCACAAACAACAACTGATTTACCTCCCATTCATGATCATTCTCGTCTATCAGTTTCAATCCTCGTCCAACCACTCGAGCATTCACCTCTCTCACCACTCCATCAACAGATAAGTTAAACAACCATGGCGACATCACGAATCCCTGCCTCTGTCCCACTCTCCCTAGAAACCAATAGCTCAATTCATTTCCTATCCTAACACACGCTTTACTACCCTTGTAGAAACTTTTCAATGCTTGCAACAACCTTCCACCAATGCCATAAAACCTCATCACATTCCACCTCACTTCCCTATCAACTCTATCATACACTTTCTCCATATCCATAAATGCAACATACACCTGATTACCTTTTGCTAAATATTTCTCGCATATCTGCCTAATTGTAAAAATCTGATTCATAAATCCCTCACCATTTTTAAAACAACCCTGTATTTCTAATATTGCATTCGCTGTTTTAACCTAACCTAACCTAACCTATTAATCAGTACTCTACCATAAACTTTTCCAACTACACTCACCAAACTAATACCCCTTAAATTACAACACTCATATTAAACAATCTCACCAACCATTCAAGTACAGTCACACCCCCTTCCTTTAAAATCTTAGTTCTCCCACCATTCATACCAGGTGCTTTTCCTACTCTCGTTTCATCTAGTGCTCTCCTCACTTCCTCTCTTGTAATCTCTTTCTCATTCTCATCTCCCATCACTGACACCTCAACACCTGCAACATCAATTATATCTGTCTTCCTATTATCCTCAACATTCAGTAAACTTTCCAAATAGTCTGCCCACCTTTTCCTTACCTCCTTTCCTTTTAACAACCTTCCATTTCCATCTTTCACTGCCTCTTCAATTCTCAAACCAGCCTTCCATGCTCTCTTCACTTCGTTCCAAAATTTCTTCTTATTCTCTTAATACGAATGAACCAATTCCTGACGCCACCTCAGGTCAGCCGCCCTCTTTCCCTCAGTTACCTCGCGTTTTACTTCCACATTTTTCTCTCTATATCTTTCATATTTCTCTATAATATTACTCTGCAGCCATTCTTATAATAATGTATAAATATATGTCCTTAAAGCCTATGAATGTTATCTAAAGTTTGAAAATATTACCCATGCTTGTAAATATTACCAAATATTCTCAACATCTCTAAAAATTGTAGTTATTTAAAACGTTAACAAACTAGACTGAAGTTCCATCGTGTATTTTGAGTACCCTTACTTAAGAGGCTGGATATAGTCCATAGATTGAAATAAAGGTATAATGGAACTATATTTCCAGTCTAGACCGTCTTGTTTGGTTCCCATTAACTGTGTATAAATACTGCCACTCAATTACTGGAGGATGGCAATCAAAAGTGTAGTACCAAACATCAAGAAAATATTTATCAATTCAAGGATGGGCGACGGAGACACAGGTTTGTGTCAGTTAATTGAATTTCATATTAGTTAATCAAAAGACCAATATTACTAGCAATCGATAAATGGACAGCTCCTCCAGGATATGAAGAAATATACTCCGATAGTTCCGGTTAGAAATCGATATCTGGCTGTTTTTCATGATGTTCTATGGCTAAAATGCAGGGTCAAAAGCATAACCAGCCTATGCCTAAGCTACAAGACAGAAAAATATCATTATGAGGAAGAGGGAGAGGGCATAATGATCTATGAATATAAATGAGAAAAAATATGCGCCCCCAATAAAAAAATATGTTAATATGAGTGAATAACCTTAAATGCTAAATACTAAAGGAATTGATAGCATTATAAATTAAAATGCAGAATAACCTCTAATAATATTGAACACTAAAAGAATGTTATTCAAAGAACATCTCTTCTTGGGGTTGCGGTTCTTTATTAAAAAATTAAGTATTTACATTATTCAATAACTTTATTATTACACGTAAGAGTTGGCTTGGCAATCAACGCTTTCTGCGATAAATGCCGTCAGTCATATTGATGTCCGTTTGCTTCCTTTAATCCTCTGGTAAAAAAAGTCCTTTTAGCAATAATCCAGCAAGAACATAGTTTCCTCTAAATGTTAAAACGCAATGTTCATAACCTTTTACTCAATAAATGGAGATGTAACGATTTGAGTGACATTATATATATATATATATATATATATATATATATATATATATAGATAGATAGATAGATAGATAGATAGATATATATATATATATATATATATATATATATATATATATCTATATATATATATATATACATATATATATATATATATACACATACATATATATATATATATACACACACACATATATATATATATATATATATATATATATATATACACATATATAAACATGTATTAAATTTATCAATAGGAGCATGCGTATTGATAGAACTACAGTAGTGACAAGCAAATTGGTCTACAAGTGTAAAACGTTTCACGAGGATTTCAAAGCAAAATATCTGCAATATAGTTAAGATCAAGTTCCAGATTTCAGTCTCATGAGTTATCATCTATGGACTGTGAATAAAGGTAATATAACATCCTATAAAGTTGGGGGATGTGTTTTTAATTAAGTATATTCTGTCAATATTCTTTGCTACTAACAGAATATTGATTGAAACTGTCTGAGCTTTAACTTTGAAAAGTTATATCGGTCTTTACACGTGTTTTAAAATGATTTGAATGGAAGTGATTTTACACCTATTTATCCTTATTGATTGCCATACAATTTATAGTGATAAAATAGATGGATATAAAAATTATTGAATACGCTTATGATGGAGTATATATTTTTAAAGGGTTGCTCTATATTCTGCATTATGTAAAAGAAAAAAAAAGACCACAGTCTTTTCGCATTTTATGAATAACTGAATGTATATGCGTAC
>NC_090733.1:22667158-22679658 GCF_036898095.1 Palaemon carinicauda | reverse complement strand
CTTCGTCTTGAATGTCTTTATTGATTTTATTTTTAATAGATCGCAAAAGGGATTCATCCGCAACTGATTGAGAGTGATTGATTTCAGCAACGGTAAGAATACGATGTTTATAAACTTCTACATCCAAGATATGTTGATTTTTGTGAATTACCAAAGTATTATTTAAATGATTACAGACTTCAATATTACATTGTTGATGTGAGCCTACTGTATAAATAGCTTGTGTGACAGACAATCCGTTAGTTTTCAAAGTATCGGAAAGGATTAATATTTCAGATCCCGGTAATGTTTTCTTTATTTGCACTATTAAATTCGAAGGTACGTTTGGTTCGATAGATTGTGTGCAAGATGATATTATGGGTGAACGAGAATTCTGCTGGGTCGCGTATATTATTTCTTTATTAGTGAGACAAGTTATTGGTTCTTCAACATACGTTACGGTTACATTTGTCGTCTCCTTTTTATCCAAAACCGATTTTAAGGTATTAGAATACTTATAGAATTTCCCTTTGATATACACGCCGTGCTTGGCAGGGGCTAAGATAATGTTTTGATTTCCCATAGATGGGTATCCTATAATTACAGCTGGATACATATTAATGTTTTTTACAACAACAAATGTATCGGCAAACGTGCGTTTACCGACTCTGAACTGAACATGAGTTATGCCTATGACATTTAATTCATTATTTCCTATACCCGAAAGTCTAATTCCGGATTTTTCAATCGGAAAGTTCGAAAACAACAAATGATGTGTCTTCAAATCCATGATATTACGTGGACTACCAGAGTCAAAAAATAACGTAAAGGATTTGTGTTCTAAATTTACAGCATATAAGGTTGGCCGTAACTCATTTTGGCTTATTATTGTATGAATTCGTTGCAAATTTACGGGAGCATGCACTGTTTTACTTAATTCGGCCGTGTGTTTCATAGGAAAATCTATTGTCTCACAATTATCTGATAAAACATTAAATTGATTATTCAATACTATTTATGTTGACACGAATGACCTTGACCCAACATCACTCTCTTCCCCTCCGGAGTTAACTATGTGGTATTTGCTTTGCTCTGCACATTCTGAAAATTAGTCTGACCTTGCGAGGTCTGGTTTGACGACCCAGGCTCAGCGATATTCGAAGAAGTGTTTGTCTGTTTTGGACTCTGAACTGCATTGACATTTGGTTGTTTCTTCTTATTGTTAAAATGAGGATTTTTCTTTTTATTTCCATATGGAACTGACTGTGGAATTGACTGTGTATTTCTGGGATTCTGTTGTGTCTTACGCGAGTAACATTGGCTATATGAATGAGTTGCACTGTTGTGAATCGAGCAGAATTTCGTTCTGCAGTCCGCGCTTAAGTGACCTTGACGTTTGCAGTTATAACACGTCATTCCCGCTACTTGACTGCTAACTACGTTCACTGTTTGTGGCTTTGTTTTATTCTTTGCAAAAACTTAAGTTAACACGGGATCGAGATCTGGACACTTGGACATGTGTTTCTTTATCTGTTTATAGACATCCAATTCCGTACTTGCAAGCGTTAACTTCTTATCAAAACACTGCACTAAAGCTTCAGGCAACATAAGTGTCATGCAAGTTAAATACATTAATCGTAAAAAATCTTTCTCGGAGATGTTATCGCTAGTAACCCAAGTGGAATGACCTAAAATGTCCTGATATTCATTAAGCCTATCAGCTATGAGAGCTGCTCTCTCAATAACATTAAGCCGATTCACAGTGGCTTGATTAAGTGTATTTCGTAACGTTAATACTACATCCAAGGCTCCCTCACCCCCATAGACCGCGCGTTACCTAACTTTGAAATCATCCCAGGTAACTGCTTCTTGAAATGAAACACCTCTTAAATACGCACTCGCATCCCCCTTAGAAAAATCTATAAAACTTTTAGCTTCTTGTAATTGTACAAAAGGGTCTACGATTTGTTTGGCATTTAAATGGGCATCGACGGATGAAATCCATGACTCCACATTTTGTGGCAAGAACCCGTTGACCCGACCCTGAAAAGGAAGGATTGCTGACCTGGCATTTACAAGCGTCACAATTGGAGGAAGATTAGTCTGGCCTACACCACTAGGTCCAGGGGAAGGGCTCACAGGGGGAGTCATGACTGCTGTATTTCTTTTCCTATCTCTTCGACCCCTTGCAATTCTATCAAAATATCTATATGAGTACAGACGTCCACTGTGTAAACCCATATGTATAACAAAATTCCCCAAACAATGTTACTAATCCCAAAACATTTCCCGAGAATTTCTGAAAGAAAAAGGAATTAGCACAAAGAGAGAAAAATTCTAGATGAGAATTCGGAGTTGAACACAGTTTCCTTTAATGAACGGAAACAAAAGATTAGCAATTCACTCACCCCAGTAATAATCGACTAACGACTCGTGATAACTACACGTCACTGCCCAAACTGGAATGAATTCAAAAATTTGTACTTAGCTTATATATGGGTCTGTGTGATGTCGACACGTCCTCTCTCTCTCTCTTGATGTTTTGTTAGCGATGTATCGTTCGAGTTTCTTGTTGAATGTAGTGCTTCCTGGGTATGTTTTGCAATTGTTGAACGCCAGTCCTTGGGTTTCCTAGGATGTTGATTGAAGATCCAGTTTGTATTCATAACATTCGTTAATGTTAACTATTTCGATGGACTATAATACTTAGTCAAAAATGTAGATTCATGTAGATAATGTTGAGTTCTTGAAGATCTTTCTCTGGTTTTACAGCTTTTATTTTGAAGTCTTGAAGATCTTTCTCTGGTTTTATAGCTTTTATTTTGAAGTCTTGAAGATCTTTCTCTGGTTTTACAGCTTTTATTTTGAAGTCTTGAAGATCTTTCTCTAATTCTTAGAGTTTAACCGCTGCCACCATTTATTAGTGTGCTACTTTTATAAGCACACATTGAGTATGTGTTGTTTAAGATGTGTATAGCTGGGTAACGAAGTACATCTTATTAGCTTTAAAAGTATTTATTAGTTAAAAACAACAGAGTTAAACATCTCCATCACTGGAGGGAGCTGGGTTGGTCAAATGACCAATTCTGGTGAAGTATAGATATGAACTGCCTAAATTATCGATATCACAGATATCGTATGCTTAGTTTATATAGCAATTTTGTCACAATCTCGGAAGACACCTGCATCCAGTGACGTCACAAACTTTCACACGCTGATGCATGGTGTTGACGCTTAAGAAAAATGTCACATTGTTGAGGCTGCATTGTGCGTCCTGTTTATGATTTGAATGACTACAGCAAGTCCCACGGCTAGCATCTTCATCCAAAATGACATATTACGTCATGTGTTTTAAACATGTAATATTAACTATTTTAACTATTACATATATATATATATATATGAATATGTATATATATATATATATATTTATATATATATGTATATTGTATACATGTATATACATATATATGGATATGCATATATATATGTATATAAGTATACATTTATATATATATATATATATATATATATATATATATATATATATATATATGTATATATATATATATGCGTATATATTTATATATATACATATACATATATATATATATATATATATATATATATATATATATATATATATGTGTGTGTGTGTGTGTATGTATGCATATATATTAATACTTATTTATATTATTTATATATACATATATATATATATATCTATATATATACAGTATAAATATATATATATATATGTATATATATATATATATATATATATATATGTATATATATATACTAACAAATATATGTATATATATAAAAATATATTTATGTATATATATATATATATATATATCAACAAATATATGTATATATATATATATATATATATATATATATATATATATATATATATATATATATATACAGTATATCCATGCAAATATAAACAAGTATATATTTATATACATATGTATATAAATGTACACACACAGATATATATATATATATATATATATATATATATATGTATATATATATATATATATATATATATATATATATATATATTCATATAGATGTATATATATGTGTGTGTAATTGCTATTATATGCTAGAATATAGAGAATATATAAATTACTGACTATCACTTAAGATACTATAATTTACCCATTTTCTACAGTTCATGTATCTCAATAAAAAACCTTACTGTTAACTTTCCTATTGTGGCGTAAATATTTCGCACATACTTCAAGTTGTAATCAAGTTTTTGCCTATGACAGTAATCATTCAAACAGATGTAATGAATATATATATATCAATTTTCATCTATCATTTATATTTTGCTGTATAGATAATCAAGAATTTCAATTCATATTTAAAGTACCTTCCGCCAATCGTATGTGGATTTTAATTGCATAGACATTTGCTGCGTAGCCTATACTTGTATTTACATAACATAAAAAATATATGCAATATACTCTATGTCTTTGCCTTCAAGTACAATATGGATAATTAGGAGAGTCATATTCTAAAATGGCATCGAGTGGGCGTGTGCAGGTAAGGTAATAAGTAATCTGAAGCCTGAAATGATAAATAAAAGATGCGATTCAGAGATGCAGAATTCATCTCCGGGAATAATCTGGGTCATCGGGAGTCCACATTGGTCGAAGACATTTCAAGGTCACTAAGAAAGGTAATCTGTAGATGGGGTATTCAGAACTTTTTATACTTCTGGTCATTACACCACAGAGTACCCTTCACTGTGTGAATAAAGGTAAGGGTGGAATATTAACATGACACTTAGATTCGAAAAGTTATTTCTGTAAGAAATAATGGATACATCTTAGCGCTAAAGTTTGTAATAAAAATTCATGATATTATATCGTTTGCACTGTATTTCTAAAATTTTGACTAGTATGCAAACACTCACGACATTTTATGTTCAATTTAATCATTACTATATTGCTAAAGAGGAAATGTTTTGATAATTGAGTTAAAATTTCACCTTTTTATCTCAATTCATTCAATCACTTAGATTCTCAAATGTATTCATTTTTTAAGTGTAATAAAATGCTTTTATTTTGAATACTTTTATGCACAGCTTCTTGCCTTATTTACCATCGAAAGTGAGATCAGAAACAAAACAAAACAAAATTTAATTCATTTAAAAAAGGAAATTCCGATATAATCCAACAGTTCATTTTGGACCTACGAGTAGACTAAATCCGAATAAAGGCATAATATTACCCTTATTGGCTGATGAAAGGCAAATTCTATAGAGTTCTTTTTATCTAGGATATCATTTCATAACATTGGCCACAAATACTTTAATGGACCCTAACTGCTTCATTAGACTAGAATGGCATAGGAAAATTTGCCTGTTTTCTATTACGACCATAAAAGCTACCACTGATTGGCTGTATAATTCGCACTTAATTTGTAATGTTTCTACCCATGGACCCACCTCCATTGAGAGAAAAAGAAAAACATTATTTTCAATTGAAAAAAATATCGATCGCTTACATTCAATTGAAAAAAATATCGATCGCTTACATTCAATTGAAAAAAATATCGATCGCTTACACACACACACACACACACACACACACACACACACACAAAGTATTGCCAGCAATTACTCAAATATGGACAGTCATTTAGGAAAAAAATTATCATGCGTGCTTTACCGAGTATTAAAGTAATATAAAAATTTTTAACGAATTTTGTGTATATCCTAGAAGGTGAAAAAGAATGAAATCTGTTTATAAAATTAATCCAGAGAGATTTTTTCTTTTATCCTAACTATTAGGTAGACTCTTCTTAAACAACAAAATTTATCAAAATGTTTTCTTTTTCGAATTCTCCATATATTATAAGCAGCAATGCATACTAAACATGTGATTCAATATACAAAGTTATATAAAAGTACATTATTAATCTCCAATTTAATATTTTGTTTTTTCACCATCTCTAATTCTTTTTCAATTATTGATTATATAAAAACACTTAAACACACACACAGACACACATACACACACACACACACACACATATATATACATATATATATATATATATATATATATATATATATATATATTTATATATATATATATATATGTGTGTGTGCGTGTGTGTGTGTGTGTGTGTGAGTGTGTATGTGTGTATGTATAAATTATAATATTAATATATGTCATAACATTTAACTCTCTCTCTCTCTCTCTCTCTCTCTCTCTCTCTCTCTCTCTCTCTCTCTCTCTCTCTCTGCTTTAAGTGCCTCGATTTGTAACATTATTTTTTCTTATTTAATTGTTCCATTTCACACCAATCAGGAGTTCGAAGAAAACAAATAACTCTGCTGTATAATATACAATGCAGTCGTTAGATACGGACAGCGTTTCTCTGCAGTGTTCTTGTCAACTCGTGAAATATTGTCCATGGCATTCGGAACTATTTATAATTGTAAACTTGCACGAAACTTGATTGGATTTTGTGCAAATGACATAAAGAATGATATTCATTAACGATGATAAAATTGTGATTGTATTTGTGAAATTGATAAGAAAAGTAGGACATGGGACAGAGGTTTTAATAAAGTGAGTACATGAATAATTAGAGTTAAACAATACTTGGGAAACTAATATTAAAACAAATAGTCTCACGTCTTCTGATCTTGTGAAGATTTTGACTCATGAGCAATATTGTGATTCATCTTAATTGTTGCCAATAATTATTATATATTACAATTACCATTGACTATTCAATAAATCTGTTGCTGAAGTATAGAATGCAATTTATAATCCAATGTATTTTGGAATAAAATACTACTTTTAATTATGAATATGTAGTATTTTTTTTCAAAGAATACTATTTCAAAATTCATTTCTGAATAGTAAGTAATTAATCAGTTTTAATTACTGTAATCCACAAAAGTGCAGAAATAGATTTGCTCTACAAAAAATAATTGCATTTTGATAAGAAATTCTGGAAAACTGTTGCACTCAGTGCTTTTGTTTCTATAATTTTTATATAAAAACTATGTAGCTTCATTATCTGCTACTACTTTGCTGGATTGGGGGAGTGTATAGGTCTACTTGCTGAATTATCAACAGCCATTGCCTGGCCTTTCTATGTCCTAGTTTGGGTAGAGGGGGGGGCAAAGGCGATGGTCCTATGTATATATAGTCAGGCATTGGTCCTAATAATGCATTAAATATCTATTGCCTCCTCCATTCATGATGACCTTTAAACCTTTAAACTCTATTTACATTATTATTGAATATATCTCTCAGTTTGCTGTGCTATCGAAAATAACTCATTAGTACAATGTTACACCATTTATAGACGGATGTTATTAAAAACAAAAGGCCACTTTCTAAATATGTGCTATAAGTCAAACAACTGGTCTTTGTATGGGTCTTAACATCTATTTATCTTATGATTGAATATTAGAATTGCCTGCTGTTTAATGGTTAAGGAAATACTTTCTATTTTTCCCGTTTTCAATATTTAAGATTTGACTATCAATTCCAGATTGAAAGAATGGACAAACATTTAGTAAGTAATAAGAATTTTCAGCATTTTATTAACCCTCTGGAAATATAAAGAAAAAATTTACCGGTTAACTCATTAGATTTAAAAAAAAATAGTTCCTATGCCACAAAAAAACAATCTCTCTCTCTCTCTCTCTCTCTCTCTCTCTCTCTCTCTCTCTCTCTCTCTCTCTCTCTCTCTCTCTCTTTTAAGCGAGTCTACCATTATTGGATTTTTTTTTATCTGAATCGGGAGAGTCTGGCAAGAAATACCATGTCGACAATACCTGAGCAAAAGATTTCATTTTGAATTCTGGAATATGCTTCATGGAAAACTTCATATCGAATAAACTGGTAGAAACATTCTCGGAACTGCTATACAAAGTAACGAAAATATCTGAGATTTTGAGCTCCTTTAGATTGCGTAAATATGGCCTTTCGTGTTCTGAATATATATATATATATACAGTATATATATATATATATATATATATATATATATATATATATATATATATATATATATATATATATATATATACACAGTATATATATATATATATTTATATATATATATATATATATATATATATATATATATATATATATATATATATATACATATATACATATAATATATTCTTACGAAGCTGGTCTAGTGTAGTTTATTCAAGATTTTATTTATAATTTATTTGTGCATCGAAGACAGGTTACCCAGTTCTTGAGATGAGTTCCTCTCGTGTAGATTCAAGTTTATTATGTAAATTAACTAATAGTTTCGTCGTTAGTTTCATTATATTTTTTATTCAAGTCAGTTTATGTAAATTTAAGTTATGTTTAAGAATTAACTTTCTTATTTCACGTAATTTTGTTACAAACTCTTACATAATGTGTTTGAGAGTATTATGTGACCATACAAGACAGGAACAAGGGCTTATGTAATGTTCTTTTATATTTCTAAGGGGTATTGCATCATGTTTATGAGAGAATACGCAATATGCCACGTGCTTTGGAAAATTCGCAAAATACCTAGTGAGAGGATGATATTTTTTTTTATTTCGGGGTCAAAGGATGGGTGGAGCCAAGGCCAATATAGAGGAGGTCGGGCGGAGAGAAATGCCCGAGGCAAATTAGCGGGCCTCATCTGCCCAGACGAGGCCCTGTCAGGTGGCCATGGGAATTTAGTAGGCCTTGGTTTTGACCGCATGGGGGTGATTTGAGGCCCACTGAGAGAGGTGAGTCACTGTAAATCTCCTCACCGCCTGACCTCTTCTATATTGGCCTTGGGTGGAGCTAGCTGATGGAAAGTTGCTTCGCTGTGCGTGATAGTTAACCAGGAAACCCAGGATTCTTCTCCCTGCTGCATGAGTAAGCGTTCGAGCGAGCAATACTCGTTAACTCTGACGACCTAGTTCAGCCCCCATACATCCAGAACTCATTCTCCTGGAACATTCTGGAAGTAGGTAGACAGATAGAGAATTCAAGCCTTAGGATAGCCATCTTCCCCCCTCTCTCTCTCACTCTCGCACGTAACACAGAGTATTGTTTAAAGTGTTCAAAAAATCAAATTTTGGTGTGACAGGTATTGTAATCCAATTAGGTACTTATAAAAATTATCTTAGAGTTTTAGTAAACAGCCCTCTAGGAAAGTAGGAGGTTCTTGTATTGTGATATGGTTATCTATTTTCATTAAGTGTCAGACCTAAATATTGTATTCAGATATAATTTCAATTGAAACAAGTGATTATATAATTTTCATAAGTGTTATTTATTTTTCTAGGTCTAAGCTTTATTCAGATATTATAGTTTAAGTCAAGTTTTTATATAATTTTCAGATCGTAAAATTCTTGTCTTAATTTCAGTTTTGTTCAGACTTATTATTTTGAGTGATCTATTTGATATATGAAAATTCTTTTGAAAGTGTTGTAATTTATATAGAATATATTTATTTTTTTGTAAAGAGTGTATTATTCCAATTACCAGTGTTTAGAGAGGTATTTGCTTGTTCCGACTCTACGCCAATAACGATGCTTTGTATCACTACTGTGTTAGATTTAACATCTTTACTCGGTAAGGACCCAAATACACTAGCTCTAGTTTCTGTTTCCTAGGCTGTAATCGTTTCATATATTCACGATCGCCCACAAATACTGTCACTGGTGCGGTTTTGAACTGACCATCATACTTTTAGCTGTGTTTTTCGTTAGCTCTTTTCAAAAACCTTTCAGTGGTGCTCATTACTCTACTTAAGAGATTTATTAAATAAACATATAATTGCTCAGTTGAAAAAATTGGCGACTGTTACGAATTGATCAAGACTATATATGGTAACACAGCATCTTGTCCATACACTAAAAAGAAAGGTGTATCCCTAAGCGAGGAGTTATATGCAATGTTCAAAGCTAGCTCAGCTGTAGGAAGCATGGGGTACCAAAGAAGGGGGTCATCAGTCACCAAGTAAAGTAAAATTCGCACCACTTCCCTATTATATGATTCCACTAAGCCATTAGCTAAAGGCCTATATGCGGTCACTCAAGTCTGTGACCGATTTCACTACCTTATATATATATATATATATATATATATATATATATATATATATATATATATATATATATATATATATATATATATCGCTTGTTGATATAATTTTCTAATTGCTCCTTGCATGAATTCACATGCCGCTTTGTATTTTGATGGTGGGGTTCAATATTTTGGTTTAGTTATTCGTTCCTCCTTTGCGCCCGAGTTGTTACTCCTATTACTGCACCTTGTTAGCCTTACCCTCTATGTCGTCAAACCCTTTAGTTTAAACTCTAACAATCTCTCAATCAATCTCGCTTGTCTAGACGTCAAGTCTCCTTTGTAAGATAAATCATGTAATGGGAGATGATCAGTTTGCAACTCAATCGGCTGACTTATTAAAAAGAAGAGATTCCTCTCTAAAACCCAAATAATAGCCAATGCATCACATAGACTGTACTAAAATTCATTTCTGCCCCTTTTAGTGCCCTGAAAGCTAAACAAATGGGTCGCTCTCTACCTTCATCATCTCGTTGAGAAATTACACCACCAATAGCTACGCTACCCACATCTGCTGTCACTAAAAGCAGGCAATCAAATCTAGGATATGCAAGTCATGGCTAGTTAAGGCAGCTTTCAAATGGTTAAAGGCCCTTTCTTCTTCCACTCCCTAATTTACTACTTTTTGTTTCTTTAGAGCATCTAAGGGTCTCACTATCTCTCCGAAACCTTTTATGAATTTACGGTAATACTCAGCAAGCCCAAGGAACCCAGCTCCTTCCTTACGGGTATAAGGCCTTGGGAAATCTGTAATAGCTTATATTTTACCGGAGCAGGGCTGGTTCTGGGGTTATTATATAACCTAAAATTTCGATCTATTTACAGAAAAATTTGTACTTTACCCAAATTTATTTTCATATTATTACGTATCAATGCTCCTAATACTTTACGAATATTGTTGTTATGTTTATCGGCCCCTTTCCCTGTACATATGATATCGTCTAAATAAACAAGAACACTAGGCCAATTAAGGGAGGCAAAACTGCCATCATTAGTCAAGAGAAATGACTTGGAGCATTCTTAACACCGACAGAAAGAAAATTAAACTGAAATAGTTGATCATTGGCTATATATGATGTTTTACATTTACAGTCTTCCTGAATGGGTATTTGATAGTATCCGGATTACAGATCGATAGTTGATAGTTGTAAAATATTTACTATCCCGTACCTCCAAAAGTAATTCTTTGATCGAGAGCAATGGAAATGCATTATCCTTAGTGACTGCATTCAACTTCCTATAATCAACACACAATCTTACCGAGCATCCTTTTTCCTAACAGCTACGATTGTAGAAGCCCATGGGAATTCGTTTTCCTCGATAATCCCTTGCTCCCTTAATTTACTAATTTCCCTTTCTATCTCTCCCTGGAAATGAATGGATATTTTATAAGGCAATGACCTGATCGGCCACGCATGCCAAATTTCAATGCTAAAGGGAAATCAATCAATCCTCCTGAGTGGTTCGTCTCCAATTGCAATTACATTGGAATAATTATTAACCATGTTACTAACTACAAGTTGATTCTCTGGTAGACAGTTTTTGTGCTTGCAAAATCAAGTTCTGAGTGCGTTTGTCTGTGCGGCCTTGAGTTTTTCTCCCATGATCCCATTATTAGTAATTTCACATAACTCCAATTCCCACACAGAATCCCTCCCTAACACCACTTTTTTATTTGACAAATAAACTATCGTAATGTCCGCTCTGTTCTCTTTTATTTCTGACACTCCCTCTAGGACTACTTGTGCCCATTTATCATGGGATTTAACTACGACCTTGGTTCCCTTCGGGAGAGGCTGACATAGGGTCATTGATATGCTAGTAAGCGTCTGGAGAGGCAATACTTCTCCTCTTTCAGGTAAAGATGTTACCTTACCTAATTGTCTCTCCTTTCCCGTACAAGCACTTACTCTCTCGTGACTTTCTATCGGTAAAATACACTCTCTTGCTTTTACTGTTATTCTATCTTTTCCCCCATAAATGTTTATTTGATTACTCATTATAAAATCTGAAGCAAGTATAGCCTCGATTACGAGAATTCGCAAGGTGGGCAGGGCTAAAAAATCCTGTGTAAACTTCACAGATCCCACCTTAAAGTTGACGATCGTTATATGCTTTGCCTGTAGTTTATTTACTCCTGGTGTGTCAAAGATGATGAATGCTGCTGACTGTAGTGGGTTTGAGGAGATTACTTTTTCTAGAAAGAACTTCTGGCTCCTTTGTCGATCAGTACTCGAATGGAGTTATCTGGTAGGTCAATCCTGACAGCTAAAGTTCCAAGCAGCCCATTAGTTCATGTGGGGCAAGTGCCAGTAACCTTGTTTGCAATACCGCTGCTTCCTGCTCCTGTCCCTAGTGCTGCAGGGGTAAGGTCAGGGATACCGGTGCTGGCAACAC
>NC_090733.1:22652158-22657158 GCF_036898095.1 Palaemon carinicauda | reverse complement strand
GGACATAAGATCGAAATTAAAGGAAGGATGAGCATGGGAGGAAGAGTCTTTGAGAAACAAAATGTGATAAATGCCATTTTCTCTATAAAGGGAATAATTAATTACATGGTCATACCAGTATTAGCCTAGGCCCTAAAGAATAAGGTAGCTACAACCCAGAGCTATTGAAAGAATATTAGGGGATATGACATTGAGGCAGAAAAGTGCAACATGGATACGAAAGCAAACTAAAGTGGAGGATATTTTAAGGACATGTAATCAAAGAAAAGAGCATGGTCAGGACATAAAAGCAGAACGACAGATGATAGGACATTTCGAATAACAGAATTGATCCGTAGAAATTCCGAAAGAAGCAGAGGAAGGAAGGGAAGACGATGAATTGACGAGCTAAGAATATATATATATATATATATATATATATATATATATATGTATATGTATATATATATATATATATATATATATATATATATATATATGTGTGTATGTATATATATATATATATATATATATATATATATATATATATATACACACACATATATATATATATATATATATATATATATATATGTGTGTGTGTGTGTATCTATATATATATATATATATATATATATATATATATATATATATATATATATATATATTTATATATATACTTATATATGTATATATATATATATACATATATATATATATATATATATATATATATATATATATATATATACATACATTTATAAAGATGAGAAATCACCCCACTGTCTTCTTTAATAGAAATACATTTCTACTTCACATTGGGTTCGAACCTTATTCTCTTCAAATGGAGTGCTACCATTCCTTTCATTTAAAAAGACTATGGATCGATTCTAATGGAAGGTATAAATTTAAATCAGCATTTTAGAAATTTTTGCTAATTAAATCGGCGTTATGGGGTCCTTTCACTGGCCACACAGTACTACATTGAATCCCTCTATCTGGTTACAGTTCTTTCCCTTTGCCTACAAATAGACCGAATAGGTCTTTACAGATTCTCCTCTGTCCTTATACACCTGACAACACTGAGATTACCAAACCATTCTTCTTCAATCAAGTGGTTAACTACTTCACTATAAATGTTCAGTGGCTACTTTCCTCTTGGTAAGGGTAGAAGAGACTCTTTAGCTATGGTAAGCAGCTCTTCTAGGAGAAGGACACTCCAAAATCAAACCAATGTTCTCTAGTCTTGGGTAGTGTCATAGTCTCTGTACCATGGTCTTCCACTGTCTTGGGTTAGAGTTCTCTTGCTTGAGGGTACACTTGGGCACACTATTCTATCTAATTTCTCTTCCTCTTGTTTTGTTAATGTCTTTATAGTTTATTTAGGAAATATTTATTAATATGTTGCTACTCTTCTTAAAATATTCTATTTTCCCTTGTTTCCTTTCCTTACTGGGCTATTTTCCCTGTTGGGGCCCCTGGGCTTATAGCAACCTGCTTTTCCAACTATGGTTGTAGCTTAGCAGTTAATAATAATAATAATAATAATAATAATAATAATAATAATAATAATATCACCTTCTGGGAGATTGGCACTCCGGGTAGCAAACGAATCACAAACCCGAAAAATGCAAATTGCAAATTTAGGAACGGATTCAGCTTTCCGAATTTGAGGTTTGTAATTTTCTTTTATGTCCCCTTTTCTAGCATGGGTAAGGCATACTTCTCAATTGATTATTAAACTGTCTTGTGGCCAACACATTACCTTCATTACCGGAGCATCTTTCATCAATATAATTACTTGAATGGCATTTTCTCTGTCTGACCCCCCATAGTGGCTACTTCAGAGACTCTCAAAAACAATTTGATCGATTGAAACCCTTCATTTGGCCGCTGATCATCAAAAGGCCTAACACTTGCCTAGAGTTCTGGCAGTTTCCGAACTACGACGTTTAGCGTATTTTCACTTGGCTATGCATGTGTACTTTAATGTGTGTGCATTTTCACTTCGTTTATGTAAGTCAGATATGCTGTGGTTTTGCGCCACTCCTCTTCTCATTCAACCAAGAATCTTTTCATTAACCCTGTTAAGTTATGTAACTTATTCTCTTTTCTAAGTCCTACATTCGTAGTTCTTTTCTATATGCTTAATTGGGATTACTATAACCTACTGCTCCTTCGTTTTCTTCTCCCGCAGTAGCAGCCTCTGATATATTAGGCCTTGTGTATCTATGCATTTTGAACTTTAATTTTACCGGCTTAAAGAACATCTTCCCTCACAGCATACGCAAACAGACCTTTTTGTACACCTGACACCAATATGTCCTATGACAACGGATAATGAGACATCCAAGCATGGGTTTTTTTCCACTTTATTATAAAAAGGTTTGTGAAAACACTTGTTTACAGGCGATGCTCTAAGGTGAGTACCTTGTCTAATGATTGGTCTAATGGTACAGACTAACTCTCTGCAAGTAAGACACGATGTTGCTCCATCAACATGCTGAATTGTTAGATTTTTTGGAATTCTCTACTGTGATGGAAATATACTGTCAAACACATCACCTTATGATTATAGGGACACGTCACTTATAACAGAGTTCAGTGATCCCACCCTCCAATTTATGACACTCAGAATACTCTTAATAAGTTCATTAAACTCACCGTATAAAACAAAGATTTTGCATACACGAATTAGGATATATATATATATATATATATATATATATATATATATATATATATATATATATATTCCTACAAAGCTGGTCTAGCATAAGAGTAAATATTTAATTCCCGTATATCATTTGTTTATTTAAGAGATGTATAGCCAGCTTGCAAGGTGAGTTCAAATCAGAGAAGACTTTCGTCATTCATTTAATTGTATTTACATTTAGTTTTGTCTATGTAGATTTACGCTATTTTTAAGAATTAACTTTTTATTTCATGTAGTTTTGTTACAAGGACTTATGTAATGTTGTTTAGGTATGGTGTATCACACACACAAGGTAATAGCACGAGGAGTTACTTGATCTTTATGTTTCCAGGTGGTTAGAAAGTGCATGAAATTTCTTGAAATCGATTTATTTTTTTTTTCATTTGCCCGATAAGTAAGTGGGTGGAGTTAGCTGAGAGAGGGTTGCCTCGCAAGCAAGATTAGTACCACTTTTTTAATTTACTACGTTGGCAATAATACTCCCCCAGAGCCAGGCCACCATGCCACGAGAATGATCTATTAGAAAATTCTAGAAACAATAAGTCAATATATAAAGACCCTAGGAATGCATAACCAGCAGAAGAATCGAAGCCTATCCCTTTGGAAGAGCAAAGGTTCACCTGCCCTCTCTCCCCTCAAGCGTGTGTCATCTCAAACTTGAATAAGTTATCTTTATCCAACGTACATTGAGTATAGTGTTGTTCAAACGTTGGTGAAATTAGTGGATGTAAAATCAAATTTAGTTTGTTAATGTAAGTACATTGTTATATAAATTCTTATAGCTGACCCTACTAGAATAAGGTGAAACAGTGAAGTGTATTTATTTTGCTTAACAGCTCGGTAGCCTCGTGTTAACAAAAAGATGTAAGTGCAACAGTTCCATATATGTACATTTCAGTATTGTATATTCATTAGAGTGTGAAAGTGTTACCTCTTTCCATAATTTATGAAAAAAAATATTTTTATATATAATATTTCCAGTGAAAGAAGTGATTGTATATTTTTTTTTAAAGAGTCTTTTGCCTAAGGTCACGGTTTAATTCAGATTAAATATTTGAAGAGGTTTTATTTGATGTTAATTCTTCTCTATTATTTCAAACTTTTTATAGAATATATTAATTTTTGTAAAGTGTTAATTAATTCGATCACCAATAATATCTTTCCGTGCTTTGCTAACAATCCGTGACTAAGAAACGAAGTGAGAGGCTGGTTTTTTAATAATTCACAAATAATCACAAAGATTTGCTTTAAGATTAAGGTATGAGACCTTTGGATATTCAGGGTTCATATACAGCATATTGCCGTCTGGGATTTGCGTAGTATTCTCACAGCTCGGTATTTTTGAAGTGTAACAGATCTATGTAAAATAAACTGGTGAGTCTAGAGCCCGGGAGTTTATGTATTTCACCAGCAGTAATATACATACATATACATATATATATATATATATATATATATATATATATATATATATATATATATATATATATATATGTATGTATTTATGATAATTTTCTTTTTCTTTTGCACATTTACAGCTGTTTTATATTCAAATAAGCCATATATTTTCGATACATTAATATCTGGATTCTCTTAACGACCTCGGGATCAGAGCCCCAGGCGAAATCACACAAAGACAAGAGCTTGTGACCGGCCGGTAGTCGAACCCTGGTCTGGCAAACTTGTAGAGACAGTACTACCACTTGGCCACGAAAAAATAAAAGTCAATGATAATTCTGCAGTACTTATACCTGTCGAATTCAGGTGTTTTGTACTTAGAATTGAAATTAACCCATCTTCACTATCATAGATAATTGGTAGTTTGTTACTTGGCCTTCGATTATTGATAAATTTCTTGCAGATTTAAACGTGTTTTGCATATTCAAATAAGCCATATATTTTTGAAACATTGTCTGGATTCTCTTAACGACCTCGGGATCAGAGCCCCAGGCGAAATCACACAAAGACAAGAGCTTGTGACTGGCCGGGAGTCGAACCCTGGTTAAGCAAACTAGTAGAGATAAAAAAAGATAAAAGTTAATGAAAATTCTGCTGAACTTATACCTGTCGAATTCAGGTATTTTGTACTTGGAATTGAAATTACCCCTCCAAAAGTTTGCCAGACCAGGGTTCCACTCCCGGCCGGTCACAAGCTCTTGTCTTTGTGTGATTTCGCCAGGGGCTCTGATCTCAAGGTCCTTAAGAGAATCCAGACATTAATGTATCAAAAATATATGGCTTATTTGAATATGGAAAACACATTAAAAGGTGGAAAAAAATTATCATTAATCGAATGCCAAGTAAC
>NC_090733.1:22642158-22644658 GCF_036898095.1 Palaemon carinicauda | reverse complement strand
AACACTAGATGGGTGGCAATGCAGATTAACTATATAGTAGTTAATAATTAATACAAAAAGTCATAAAATTAAATATATTAACTGAATTATCCATTTTTAACGCTTGTTATTAAGCCATGCACAAATTATATCCATTATCAATATTCACACCTCTTGAATTTTGTTTTTGGGATAAGCTATCACGAATTCTGAGACTTGCTTACAGAATCCTGAGGGAACTTTTACACAAGTGAGACATAATGTGCATGCATAGTATTATTTGTTTTTATTATGTAGTACAAGACACTATGTGGTCTGACTGGTGTCCTGTGTAGTTTCTTTGTCAGTACATACAGTTTGGAAAATGAGAATTCCTCACGAAAGTAACCCATGAAGAAAGTGCTCACCGGAATGAGAAAATAAAAAAAGAAAAATTAAATCGAACCGTAGGTTTAATTAACTTTGACAACAAGGAACATACCAACTAACTATCCTATCAACAGATGGCGTTGCACAGTTAACATTTTCTTCCTATGCTTGGCACAAAATAGATATATTTTCAATGAGATTCTTTTTTTTATGGGGGGGGGGGGTTAAAATTACTTTTTGGAATTTCTATCTTATATTTTTCCTCCATGTGTATCACTCCGGTCTTTATACTTCGCAGCTATCTTTTTTTTTCTATGGAAGGATTGAGTATTGTAAAAGTAGCATAAGAAATGTATAGTATATGTGCATGTATGTTTGTGATATATATGTACTGATTGGTTTGACGCACATGTATATGGGTGATATACATTCACCTTTATGTGTGATATACTTGTACGTTTATATAATTATGAAGTATATTCTAATTAAGGTTTGCTATACATGTACATTTTGGTGTGCATGATGTACATGTATATTAGCGTGTGATATAATTGTACATGAACATGTATAGTTCGACGCAGCAGTCCATGGCACAACTCGCTATAAAGAAGTGCAACCTTTCACACTTATTTTGCGAAGAGAAGCCAAATAAATATTGTTGGAAGAGATGATAGAGACGATAGCCAGGGCTAAAAGCAGAAACTCGGCCTGCAGTTAGGGTGCGGCTGGGTGCACTTCTTAAGATCGAGATGTACCAGAAATGTATGTGCCCAGCTGTACCTATCAATTCATAAAGTATTCTTCCTTTCCTGAAATCGAACAGCTCTTCTCTACCTATCTCGAAAAAAATATGTTGGATATGAGGGTCTGTTTATTCTTACAATTAGATATTATCATCATTTTCTTCCCATCAACAGAATTTGATAGCTTTTTTCCTTATAATTTTCTTATAACCTCCATTATGTTTACATATTACGAATATAAGAATATTAGGATTTCAACATTATTTCTTACTCGATGTAATCTGATACAATATTCCTATACCTATAAAATGTATACAAATAAAAAAAGCTATAAAATAAATTATGCCTTTTATAAAAAAGAGAATCAATATTTCTTTAACTACATAACCACATAGTATAACTGCATTTAAGTAGAATTTTCTATACCTTCATGATACCGTAATGGCCTTTGTTTGCAACCGAAAATAAAACGTGAAACCTATTTCCATCGGCAGAATCAACCCAACGAGTCACAGGTATTGAACACGATCGTTTTGGGAAATTCAACGGAAAACGTGACATATCTGGCACAGCTCTCTTGTGATAGGACACATTTCCTGCCTTCATGCACCCAGACACTTTCATTTGTATTTTTATATCATATACGAATACTGAGAAGAGCTGCTCTTGCCATGTCGTCCTGATGGAAGTTCCTAATTGGCAGATTTTACTTGGGATATTTCTGCAAGTGATATAACAAGAGACATTTTACCTTAGAGGTATCAACAGAGTTCTTCATCTCTGTAGCAAATATCCCAAGAGATATCGTGTATAAATCAGGGCGTGTTAATAACAAGCCACGGCTATCCTTCCCCGAATTCAGTTCACCTTGTCTCGAAGGAGAAGGTAGAGGGTAGGATACATGGGCTAGTGAGCCGTTACAACACCCGATCTCAATGTCATACAACTAACACGTTTCCCGTTGGACCATTCCCTCTTCGCAGCGTCACCTTTAGCGATCGCTTGTGGAGTTTCTCCCTGTTTTTCTTAGCTTTTTGAGTGATTTTCAATTATGGATGCCTAGGATTCTTCCTCGTCGACTAAGTTGAGTACCCTCCTTTTTGTGTTGGAGAATCTCGCGTCTCCACTCCGTACATTTTTAGATATATATGCTTTTATTGTTTTGTGGCTGGCATGCGGCTGGCGCCATTACACCATGTTACCGATCACTCAGAAATGCTTAGTTTTTTAGTCATTTTATCGTAAGAACATGTTTTACATTATTCTTTGACAGTGTGGTATAATTATGGGTATCCTACTTCCCTTTTTTTTTTTTTTGGTGTTTCTTGTGTGTTTTTTATGAGCATTGAATTAGGCTAGCTCGCTACCCTAGTCGGTGGCCATGCCTGATAAATTTTTACTTATGCACC
>NC_090733.1:22634658-22639658 GCF_036898095.1 Palaemon carinicauda | reverse complement strand
ATGCAACATAAAATATATACAAAGAAATCACCCCAAATAACAGACATCTTCCACAAAAAAAAAAAAAAAAAAAAAAAAAAAAAGAGATATTGCATGTAAAAATGTACACAATATGGTATAAAATAATTTCACTCATTTCTTCTTATGACCTCTGCAACTAAAATACAGAATACCCAAAGTGAAAAAAAAATCATATCAATATCAGTATTACACAACCTCATCAATAATCTGTGGTTGCGGGCAATACGGGCCTTTTAAAAATCATTACTACAGTTGCACTTGTGAGTATCAATCGTTAGTCACTAGCAGTTTTCCCAAGAAAATTATTCATCTTCCCGCCCTTCTCTCATAACTGTAAGTATGAGGTATTCACATCAACCCAGTCTCTAGCACTGCCTTTCCTCGAGGCTGAACTTTAATCTCGTAGCTACTTGCCCTTCAAGAACCGACCAGGCCCCTGAAACCAAGAATCATGTAATACAAAAATAATACAGCATCCGCCTGACGGATCACATCTGACCTATTTAAGCTCTCTCTGTTTGTTTATAGGTTAACTCATCAGTATGTCATACGTATTGCTACACTCAGCAAAATTATCACAAAACTTTACTTATACATTAAGCACCAACATAAAAACACATTGTTATCATCAAGTTTATTCAAAACACGTCAAAGGAAGAAATGAGGTCTGTTCAAACAACAATAACAGCAAAGAAAAATAATTCTATTCATCAACTAGAGGAATGTTGCGTATGCAGGGGAAAGGACATACACTCTGATTGACACTTTTGACTCCACTAAGCCATTAGCTGAGGGCCTCTATGTGGTCATTGAAAAGTGTTAAATTTTCATCAAGTCCATGGCCGATTTCACCATTAATTTATAAACTTGAGACCATTATCACTTATCAAAATTTTCGGGCAACCAAACCTAGTAATGAAAGAGCACAGTGCCTGTGCTAATGAATTTGCTGATTTATCCAACATTGTGTAAATATGAGTGTAACAAGTAAATGCATCCACAAATACACATATATACTTATGCTGTGTTAACCCAGTAGGAAATGGTCCTACCACATCCATATGCACCCTATAATATTAATTAGGAATCACAGGCCACTTTCCGGCTTCCGGTACAATGTTTTTATGTCCTTTGAAACAAGTTATAAGCGTGACAACATTTTAAATCATTCTCTATAGGTTTTTTCATTACTAGCCAAAAGATTGATTCACATGTTCTCCTTAACGTTCTATCAATCCCTAAATGCCCTGCATACGGACTTGCATATACAATGTGGATGGCTTGATTAATTAAAAGGGGAGGAAGAACTACCCGTGAACAGAATTCCCCTTCTCTATCCTCGTAAGCACAATATAAGATATTCTCAATAGAAAAACTCTCACGAGGCACATTCAGAAATGAAGGATATCTCTCTGATTCCCCTTTAATCCCTGCTTGCACTTTTACTATTCATTCCTCTCTATTCTGTCCCTCTCAGACTTCCATTATGTCCCAACTTCCCCAGTCAATCACATCTGCATCATCAGGGCACTCATTCTGGACACCACTAGACGTGTCCGCGGCCACCCACATACATTCAGGTTCTCTCTCTCTCTCTCTCTCTCTCTCTCTCTCTCTCTCTCTCTCTCTCTCTCTCTCTCTCTCTCTCTCTCTCTTTCACTCGCAGATCTCATTTTCTGATTGCTCCTTACGTGAATTTACATCCAGTTTTTTTTTTGTTTTGATGGGTGTCTTAAATATTTTGGTTTAGTTCCTCGTTCCTCTTTTGTGCCCTAGTTGTCACTCCTATTACTGCACCCCTAGAGAGGGCATCAGCTACCTTGTTAGCTATAACTTCTATATGGTAAGACCCCTTTATGTTAAACTCTAACAGTCTTTCAATCCATCTTGCTTGTCTAGACGTCAAATCACATTAATAAAATAAATCATGTAAGGGGCGATAATCACTTTGTATCTCAATCAGCCAACCTAATAAGAAATACCGATGCCGCTCTAGAACCCAAAAGAATAGCCAATGCCTCTCGATCAAATGTACTATAATTTTTTTCTGCTCCATTTAACGCCCTGGAAGCAAAACAAAAAGGGTTGCTCTGTACCTTAATTATGTCGCTGAGAAATTACACCACCAATAGCTTTGCTACTTGCATTTGTTGTCACTAAAAACAGGTGATCAAATTGAGGATATGCGAGTAAGTTATTGCTAGTTAAGCCAGCTTTCAAATGAATAAAGGCCCTTTCTTCTTCCCCTCCCCAATTTACTATTTTTTTTTCTTTAAAGCATCTAAGGGTCTCACTCTCTCCAAAACCTCTTATGAATCTACAATAATATACAGCAAGCCTAAGGAACCCAACTACTTCCTTAGGGGCAAGTGGCCTGGGGAAATCTCTAATAGCTTCTACTTTACTTGGGCAGGGTTGGATACCTTCTGGGGTTGTTATTTGACCTAAAAATTTGACCTGTTCACAGAAAAATATGCACTTTGACAAATTTATTTTCATGCCATTACGTCGCAATGCTCCTAAAACTATAGGAATAATATTATTATGTTCTTCAGCCTTCTCCCTGTAATTATGATATCATCTAAATAAACAAGAACATTATGACCAAATGAGGGAGATAAAACTGCCATCATTACTCTAGAAAAATGACTTGGAGATTTTTTAACACAGAAAAGAAGAAAATTAAATGGAATTAGTTGATCGTTGGCTATAAATACCGTTTTACATTTACTGTCTTCCTGGATGGACATTTGATAGTATCCAGATTTTAGATTGATAGTTGTAAAATATTCACCATCCCCTACTTTCACAGGTAATTCTTCAATCGAAGGCAATGGAAATGCATTATCCTTGGTGACTGCATTCAACTTCCTATAAATAACACAATCTTACCTAGCCATCCTTTTTCCTAACATCTACTACTGGAGAACCCCAGGGAGATTCGCTCTCCTCGATAATCCCCTGTCCCCTTAATTTACTGATTTCCCTCTCTATCTCTCCTGGAAATAAATGGGTACCTCATTAAGCCTTGACCTTATCAGCTCCGCCTGCCCAGTTTCAATGCTAAAGGAAAATCGATGAATCCTCCTGGGTGGCTCGTCTCCAATTGCAATTACATTGGAATGATTATTAACAATGTTACTCACTACAGGTTGATATTCTGGCGGACATAGTTTTTGAGCTTGTATAATCAAGTTCTGAGTTCGTTCGTCTGAGCGGTCTGGAGTTGTGGTTCACAAGATCCCATTATTAGCCATTTCACATAACTCCAATTCACACAGAATCATTTCATAACACAACTCTTTTATATGACAAATTAACTACCGTCATATCAGCTCTGTTCTCTTTCCTTTCTGACAAGCCCCTTAAGACTACTTTTGGCCATCTGTCATGAGGTTTATCTACGATTTTGGTTCCCTCCGACAAGGGCTTCCATGGGGTCACTGATATGCTAGTAACAGTCTGGGGAGGCAATACTTCTCCTGTTTCAGGTACAGCGGTTACCTCACTTAATTGTCTCCCAATCCCTGCACAAGCGCTTACTCTCTCATGCCTTTCTATCGGCAAAATGCACCCTGCTGCTTTTACTGTTAGTCAATCTTTTTCCCCGCAAATGTATATTTCATTACTAATAATAAAATCTAAACCAAGTATAGCCTCGATTCCTGGAATTCCCAAGGGGGCAAGACAAAAAATCATGTGTAAACTTCACAGATCCCTCCTTAAAGTTGACGATCGTTGTATGCCTTGCATGTAGTTTGTTTCTTATTGGCCTGTCAAGGATGAATGATGCCGCTGACTGTAGTGGGTTTGAGGAGAATTCTTTTTCAATAAGCGAAACGTTGGCTCCTGCGTCGATCAGCGCTCGAATACACATTTGTGCTAGGTCAATCCTGACTGCTATTAATCCTAGCCACCCATTAGGATATGTGGGGCATGTGCCAACAATCTCGCTTGCAATACGCTGCTCCCTGGTCGTGTCCCTTGTGCTTCGGGTAGGAGGTTGGGGGTACCAAGGGAGGTCCCAGAGCCTGTTCCATCGAATCCATCGTAGTTACTCTGACTGCTGCCTCAGCTGCTCCTTCTGCTGTCATGCGAGGATAAATTAATCTCCCTTTTCTCCCCTTTCCTCTGTTTCCTTTTCCTCAGATGTTGGGGGGTGAGTGCGAACGCCACAGCCCGCCCGCCCTCGGCGTTTTTTGCTGGGCACTCTCAAGATAGATGACTGTAGGCGAGACATATGTAACAGCGGGGGGATCCTTATATGGGGCACTCCACTCATTGGTGCCCCTCTCCCCCACACAGCCAACATCTGAAGACTTCTCACCTGCTGACTACGTTCTCCCCTCTCCCGCTTTGGCATCAATGACCTCTGCTGTTACGATGCCAGATAATACCTAATAAACCTAATAATCTCCCGCTTTGGCATCAATAACCTCTGCTGTTACAAAGCCAGATAATACCTAATAAACCTAATAATCTTCAGCTTTGGGTGTTGGTGAGTGCCTCTCATGGCTGCCAACTTCTCGGAGTGGGGGTAGTTATTCTCAGTCATTTTTTTTTCTGGCAAACTGTCTAGAAGGGTTTGTATCACCATCACTATTGCTCTTTTATCACCTGGGAGATTGGCACTCCATGTAGCAAACAACTCACAATCTCGAAAAATATGAGTTGCAAAACTTAGAAATGTCTCGCCCTTTCAAATTTTTGGTTTGTAATTTTCTTTCATGCCTCCTTTTATTTCAGTATAACTTTTAAACTACCTTGTGGCCAACATATTACATCCATGGCCGGAGCATCTTATAGCAATGTACTTACTTGAATTGCTTTTTCTCTTTCTGACCACCCATACGTGGCTACTTCAAACTCTCTCAAAAACACTTCAATTGATTGAAACCCTTCATTTGGCCGCTAATCATCAAAAGGCCTAACACCGGAGTTCAAGAAATTTTCGAACAACGACATTTTGCGTATCTTCA
>NC_090733.1:22614658-22629658 GCF_036898095.1 Palaemon carinicauda | reverse complement strand
CTACTTTAGTTCACATTCCTTTGCTTGTAAACTGAATGATTAAAACAAAAATAATACAACTGGCTTCCACTGTTCAACTATAGGGATGTTTAAAATAAATGATTTGCAACGAAGAGTAAGGAAACTCTAATTTCTCTTCTTTATAGACATAAAGAACTAGGTAATCTGTCAACGTTTAGATTCCAAAAAGTTATTTACTGGCATGTTTCTTTTCTGCATCTCTAAAGGTTAGTGGAATATTAAATTTAACCTATCCTCTTTTCAGTAGATTTTTTGATCAGGAAAGCTTACAAATATTTGCTGTGGTTAGTATTGAAACAAATTCCGCCAATGAATACCGGAAACCAAGACCTTCATTGGAGTATTCAGTTTACCTTTGGTCGTTACATGTCCAAAAAGCTCCTTATCATAAATTCATGGTCATTTTTAGTAATTTTAATTATAATAGTTGGATATTTTTATTGTTGTTAATATTGCTATCTAATTATATTCCTAATATTGTTTGGTCATTGTAGTTAGTAGTAGTTTTATTCGTAATAATTGTAACTTTTCTAGTGTTACCAAAAACTATATCATAGTAAAAGAAAAAAAAAATTGTGATTTGAGCAATATTTTGAGCTCTCCTTATTTAAAAGACATATTTATAACGTCTACAATTCGATATAGTTATGATGATTTTAAAATTTATATAAAGCAACAAGTGGCTTAATATTAAGTTGGAATTTTTAGACTGATTGGTCAGTATTGTTCTGCAAAGATGAGGGTGCGTCAAAATGAGGGGTGGGGATTTCCTTAAAATATCATAGATAATATAGATATTAGAGATCCTTTATGTAGGATATAAATGAGTAGAAAGATTTTCCAATAATACCACTTCTATTTTCGTTATGGAAAATACTATTATATCCCCCTTTTTATAATAGCGATAGTTTAAATTTCACGCATAAAATAATCGAATAAAACTAAAGATCGGCGTCTTATCTTGAAAAAGAAAAAAAGAAAAAAAAGAGAGAAAAAAACAGTTAGAGACGCGTATGAGCTTCTAGCTTTTCTTTACTTCGCATTTAGGGTGCACGCGAAGAATAGTATTTCAAGTATTCTGGAATTTCTCTGAAGGCTGAATTATCAATACTTCCTTCTCCCTCTCTTTTCTCCTTTCTGAAACTTCGTCTTGAGCATCTTTAATTTTTTTTTGCAATTTTTGGGATATATTCTGACATTACTCAACGGAGAGTAGATTTTATGAAGGCTGGTTTTCACCTAAAATTTAGATTCATGAAGTGTTGAAAAAATATCTAGCATTATATTGAGAGAGAGAGAGAGAGAGAGAGAGAGAGAGAGAGAGAGAGAGAGAGATCCTTAAATCTTATTGTGGAAATTTGTTTTTTTTTTTCTTATTGAAACTTATTTTCATTGCCAATTAAAAAGGTAAACCATCCAAACCTTATTTTCAGAAATAATTTCATCATCATAAAAAAGGATACAACTGTAAGTAAAATATGCTTGCTTATAATATAACTTTTCATCTGAATTTAATTCATTTTCATAGTATATTTTAACACGGTCATATCTAATTCTTTTTAATTATGACTGGAGTAAAGCTTAAAATTAACAAGTGATAATGTAATGCATAAGAAAACAGGACACCTAAACGGAATTTCACTCTGTTTTCGTTCAATTACCTAAAGTCAACTGGTTAACATCCAAGACGATCCCGTAAGCCTTCAATTGTTCCGGTCCATTTACTCTGATATCTCCTTCTGGCATCATCCACAAATCCAAAGTCGATTCATCAAGTCTGATATTCTATTTCCATTAGATCACGTGATCTCATTTGCCTCAGTAAGAATCTCTTCTCCTCCTCCTGGTATTTGGAATGAGCTTTACGTCAACAAACTACTTGGATTGGTTAAAGGGATTGATGGAATATAAAGATTAGCATTTTGTCTCAGGTCGTTTATCTTTGCAATTCGAGTGCTAGCAGTATATTAAAAAATCACATAGGTATATAAAAAAAAATCCCCATTTCTCTTTTTCTATTTTGGAGTATTGTGAAATTTTTCTAGGTTAGTTTTCTGAAGAATTATATTTATATGAAATTATACACCAATTTCGTTTTATTGAATGACCATAATAACATCTGTTAAATATATTTACTAGTTATAGAATGGAGTCTCATAATTCAGAGGCCTCTTTGACTCATCTGGTGAAAGGCTATTTTCATTGATATTCTTACCCTACCATTTCGATTTATGTTCAACTTGACCTTTCCTTAACTAATAAACATTAAATCTAATAATTATCAAGTTTCATGTTCTTGCTAGAATAATTGCAATATAAAAGATAGGTCATCACGGAATAATGAAGTAAGTGAAAATTTACACCAAACTGTCGAACAATTTCTCTTTTAGAAGAGAGAGAGAGAGAGAGAGAGAGAGAGAGAGAGAGAGAGACAGACAGACAGACAGAGAGAGAGAGAGAGAGAGAGAGTAGGTTTTTACAAGTAAATACCAATTGAGTATCAATCATATTCAGGAAACTGTATTTCACTAGAAGCAAATCAATTTCTTAATTAGACAGGCAAGAGATAATGTAATTTCATGAAGAACTACAAGCTTCTTCAAAAGGTCTTGACTTCTTTTGATGCCCTGGAAGCTTACTGTAGATGTTATAGATATGAAAGTGAGGATTTTATTATCGGTTAAAAAACCCTACACTTTATTTCTATCTTTTCCATTATTTTCCCGTAACTCCTGAAATGAATTTTATTCATAATTTTATGTCATATTTTTATTGCATTAACATTGTCCATGAAATTTGTCTATTTTCTAATTGCTGCTAATTCTTTCTATACCTTTTCCTAATAACTCATTATATGTATAAAATTCAAATTTAATTACACATTACATTAATATCATACTTAATTAAATTTCTATTCCAGTGATGTTAATTAATGGAAATCCAATCATACAACTTTTCTTTCTTATTTTGGAGAACGGCAAAAAGTATATTGAAATGCACGCAGATATAAATTTTGTTAATGAAATCTCAAATGAATAAACAAGCTTATGGTTAGTCACAGATATGCATTTAGATAATTTCAGTCTGAAATTAATTTTCAGAGGAATAACGCAAAATGATATCTGAGTTTATGTTCAAACGTAACTTCCAATTTGAAGTGAAATTCCCTCTAGGAAAAATATCCAATGAAATATTTTATCAATTAGACCAATACAAATTTTAGGATTGCAAATCTGATTAAGTTGAAATGAGAAAAATGGCCGTATATTTCTACCGAAGTAATAAAAGTTTGAATATTAGGCAAGTAAACTAGAAAATAATTGATGTTTTTTTACGTTTGAACTTTACCTTTCCATAATTTTTCTCTCAGTAAAACTAAATATTACGAACTAATTGTACTTTAAGATTTATTTTTATATAGCAATAGTTATATATATTTTTTCAAACAAAAATTTAAATAACAGGCAATTTCCAAATTAATATATGATAACCGACAAGTTCTTCGAAAATTAAAAATGTGGCGCTGGGAGTTAATAAAATGTCAGATCATATCAAATTTCTTTTCATTGGGTATATTTATTCCTATTGCGGGACTATTCATTATTTAAATTTTCAGGAATAAAAATAATTTTTTGGATTCTATTAAATATTTTAGCACTGAAAGATAATTACAAAATATGTAGAATTCTCCACAGAGAGATTCAATGTCATAAGTAGATATTAAACCAAAAGGAATTCTTTAAACATTCGAATGTGATATATTGCACAAGTCTCTCTCTCTCTCTCTCTCTCTCTCTCTCTCTCTCTCTCTCTCTCTCTCCAACATTATGACTTTCCATGATACCGCTAAATGCACCTGACTCGTGTAAGGTAATTTCACAAATTCGACAGTTATCTCAGGTATTCAGACACCAGCAATCACTGCACTGTTGTCAAGGCAGAACTCCCGGGATATTATATGCTTGATTTCTCGCAGGAGAGGCATACATGAGGTTTGGGGGCAATCCTAGATTTTTTCAAAACGCTATCAGCATACATTTCGGAAAATACTTATTCATAATTTTGTTAATTTTGATTCATCCTGAATTTTGTTTATGTATATACTTGTAGGAAATTTATATAAAATCATTTGAACATTTTGTGAATACTTCAGAGAATGAAGTCGTCTAAGATACCATTAATCTAAACCAAATTATAGCCAATATCTCACACATTTGGATGGCAAAGGAAACTTAATATACACAAAACCAGCCTTGACCAAAGGAAACTTAAATCTCAACCACCAAATATTTATTTTCCCCCGCTACTACTCCCTTTGGGATCATAATAGTCGTTTCGCGTTTGTGTGAAAGGAAAGATCCTAAAAAGTAAGAGGAGACAGGTAGAAATTCCTCGACGTCACTGAACTTTTAGAAGGGAAATGATAAAGCCTTATTTGTTATTGATAGCGATAAAATTTTGATGTTCATGATATATGAGAATATCTCTATCTCTCTCTCTCTCTCTCTCTCTCTCTCTCTCTCTCTCTCTCTCTCTCTCTCAAACTGTTTCGCACTAATTAATTATATTTATATCCAGATATCTAAATCTGTATCTTTTATATATATATATATATATATATCTTTATATGTATATGGGTATATTGGGTAAGAATATATACTAGCCTCGGTTGAATATATTACGATTATGGAAGATAATAACACTGGTTTACAAAGAAATCGAGGCAAGCACAAAAATACCCATTTTTACCTAATTTGGGGGTGCTGAATTCAAATTTGAAATCCGTTTTACTCATCACCTCTAGTTTTTTTTAGATATGCATAGTGTGCATTTTGTGCATATGCGGTACATAAAGGTGTATATGCATTCAGGGTTAATTCTAATATTGTGAGACTCATGGCTTATTTTTTAGTTATTATGCACTAAATGTAAGTGATTGCATTACATTATGTATATAATTATATATCAAGACAGATTTTGGCAGTTAGGGCAGCAGGTCTCAATCCACACTCAGTAGTTCTTTGGCAGTCATTGGAAGAGGTTGTCTCGCAGGTGGCGCAGGAGGTTGGTGTCCCTCAACTATCGTGTTACACATCTTTTGGGTAGCTAAATATTAATATTACATTTTCCAATGCACATTTTATGGCCTTGCTTATGATTTAGTTTTACTTTGTTATATTTTCAGATTCTCCAATGGCTTCAAGCATGTCAAAACATCGAGGAGGCCTCAACAAGGCCAATTCTTTCTGTTACATGTGTGGGGACTTCACAACAGTTGCAGTGTCGAACCATCACTTCCCTCCTCAGAACCACCTACTTTCACTATTTTGACTGTAAAATTGGTGATCAGGACAAGTCTTGGGCTCCACACATCTGTTGTAAACCCTGCTACAATGGACTAACTGCATGGTTTAATGGCAAGAAAGCAGCTTTCAACTTTGCAGTCCCGATGGTTTGGAGAGAGCCATGAAGCCACGCAGGTGATTGTTATTTTCTTTAACTAATATAACCGGTTTCAATGCATCTTCTAGGAAAAAGATCAAATATCCCAACCTTCCATCTGCTATGAGACCCGTTCCCCATTCAGATGATCTTCCTGTACCTACACCTCCAGTAAATAAGGATCTTCTCTCCTCATCAGATGAAGAAATGCCTTCAAGGGAGGATTTTACCGAGTCAGTATCTTTGGAAGATATTGAGTCTACATATTCAGGAACAAGTCGCAACGAGCCACACTGGATCACGCAAGAAGACCTGAATGATCTTGCTCGTGATTTGTGTCTGTCAAAACAGCAGTCAGAGCTCTTGGCTTCTCGGCTTAAACAGTGGAACCTAGTCCAGGAAGATGTAAGGATCACCAGTTTCAGGAATCGGAACAAAGACTTTGCTTCCTTTTTCGACAAGGAAAACAAGTTGTGCTACTGCACAAACATACCTGGCTTGTTCACGTCCCTTGGTTTGCCACATAATCCTTCAGACTGGCGTCTTTTCTTAGACTCTTCCAAGCGAAGTCTCAAGGCTGTGCTTCTGCACAACGGGAATAAATATTCCAGCACTTCCATTGCATACTCTGTCCATCTAAAGGAGTCCTATGACAATATGGAGCTTCTTTTAGAAGCTATTAAGTACAGCGAGTACCAATGGAGTCTGTGTGGGGACCTCAAGGTCATTGGTCTTCTTTTGGGTATGCAAGCGGGCTTCACAAAGTACTGTTGTTTTCTCTGTCTCTGGGATAGATGAGTTCTATCCCAGCATTACAAGCAGAAAGACTGGGGGTCTAGAAGCACTTTTGTTCCTGGTGAACACAGCGTCAAGGGGAATCCTATGGTGGACATGAATAAGGTGCTTCTTCCTCCTCTTCACATCAACCTTGGTTTGATGAAGAATTTCGTGAAGGTGTTGGACAAAAATGATGCTGCCCTCCAACACTTGTCTACTGTGTTCCCAGGTGATAGTGCTGCTAAGCTCAAAGAGGGCATCTTTGTCGGACCTCAGATCTAAGAAGTGCTGAAGGATACTGATTTTGAGGAGCTTCTTAACTTAAAGGAACTGAGAGCATGGGAAGCATTCAAGTCAGTCTGTAGTGGCTTTCTTGGTAACACTCGCGTACCAGATTACCAAGCCTGTATTGAAAAGTTGCTAAAGTCTCACGAGGATATGGGGTGTAGAATGTCACTCAAGATTCATTTTCTCCATTCCCACCTCAACTTCTTCCCACCAAACGTTGGAGCACTGAGTGATGAGCATGGAGAAAGATTCCACCAAGACATTACGAAGATGGAGAGCAACTATCAAGGCAAATGGAACCTCGGCATGATGGGAGACTTCTGCTGGATGCTCTTGCGTGACATCCCGGAGGCCAAATACACCAGATCTTCTAAGAAAACACACTTTTGACTGTCTGTGGTACTATGAATTGTGTAATTGTGTCATCCAAATATATGGATTCAATCAGTGTTCTTTATCTATCCTGTTTTATCTGTTATAAGCTGCTGCAACTCTTGAAATGTGCACATATATTCTCTGTTTATACTAAAATGAGACTATTTAAAAGCCAGAAAACTAGAGGTGATAGAGCAAAACTATTTATAAATTTGAATTCAGCACACCCAAATTAGCAATAAATAACTATCCCATTCTTGCCTCAGAGCAATTTTTTTTTTCTAAACCAATGTAATAGTTTCAATACATAATGCCTAAAACTATTTAAAAGTTAAGATGAAACTAGACAAGAACAATATTGAAAGATAACTTTAAAAGTTTCTTGACAAACAACTATTTTGATTAAGTATTAAAAACCCAGCGAAAAGTAGTAACGATTTTTTGATAATATCAATGTTGTAATATTTAGGATTAACAAGTAAAAAGGATACCCAGGGGATACCTATGTATGAAACTATAAGCATATATGCGCCTGCTTAAAACTTTTCATTGCCATATATAAAAACTTAGTCTAAAAGGTTTTACTCTCAACTTTTTATGACGTAAGTAGAATTAGTACTCGATTTACATTGTGAGAATATCCACAATATTTTTTTGAACATATTTTGGTCCCATATAGCTCGGTCTAACCTAGTTTTTTCCAAAAAAAACTTATCCTTTGCTTCGGAAGCCTAAGGAATATTTTTTCCTTTACTGTGTTTGTAAGATATATTACCAAATAAATAATCCTTGGATTGTTTATTAGGCATCCTTAAAAATCAATTCGACAATAAACGCTACACTTGATTTTAACATAGTTTAGGAAGTAAAAATAAACTGGAAACGCTTCGCATCGTTAATTTGCATCCATATTAATAGAGGTTGTTTCAACTAGCCATTAACGCCGGTTTCTTATAATCAATAGCAGAACATGACTTTTACAATAGTGATGAAAAGTATACTTGGATTATTAGCTTTTTATGTGGGGGTCGGAGGGGAGATCACCTTTCTCTTGACAAATGAAGCATCGGAATGAACAATGAGGTTCCAGTTGAGCGAGACTCAATGACAATTCGCTTCAGGTGGAATTCAATCGATCTCTCTTGAAAGGAAAAGAGTAAATACCAACAGGTACGCGAGTAAACATTAAATTGTAATGATTTTATCCTTATATAGCTGAGAGAGAGAGAGAGAGAGAGAGAGAGAGAGAGAGAGAGAGAGAGAGAGAGTAGTTCAGTTATATAGGTCACTCTTGAACGGAAGAGAAAAGTACAGATCATTGCTCTGTTCTACCCGAAATAGCCAGGCATCGAATGAGCAAGGATGGCACTAGGTACACACACAAAGTACTTCCAAAGGCTTCCTCTTTTACTTATTTTTTTTATTGTTAGTGGATACTTAAATTGGATTTGTACTCCACAGATAATACTTGCGCTAGTAGTTTTTTTCTTTTCTTTTGTAGAGTTGAGCAACTACTTATCAAATGGTGATTAATTAGCTATAGTGATTAATAGTCTGAACCGGTAATGGAATGTGGCTATAAATCTCGTACCAAAAAGATATAATACCTTTTCGAATTTACATTTATGACGAAATTAGATAACTTCCTTCACTCTTTAAGATAGATATCACGAATTTATATATTTCAGATTTCCTTACGAGTTACAAAATAAGGAATAAATAAATACTTTTTTATGGTCGTAATGTGCTTAAAGTTTAACTTGTAACTTGACATATACATATATTTTACCCACGCACTTTCGATACGTTTTTTTTAATATCATTGTGGAAACTTCTCTTAATTTTATTCCTATAATTTATGCAGTTTGATTTGCTAATTAAAAAAAAAAAGATCGAAAGAGATTTTTATATTTTTTTTCATCGTGTACTTAAAAAAATTCATATAGAAGTTCATTAAAGGCGACACAATTTGTACTTTCATCAAAATTGCTTTAGTAGATACGAGGTTGATAAATAATTTTAATTACGGAAATCATTCATTTATCATAAGGCGTACAGTATTATAGATAGGAAAAATTCTATTAAGAGTATATCATATTCAGTTTCCAAGATAAATGACACATGTTCGATAATAACCTTTTAGTTTCCTATGTCTTTTGAACGACTTTTAAATAATGACATATTTTGACCAAATATCCACAGGATGCATACAGGTTTTACAATGTCTTCAACGAGACTGGAAATCCAGGATATAGTTGAAACTGGTAATCTCTCTCTCTCTCTCTCTCTCTCTCTCTCTCTCTCTCTCTCTCTCTCTCTCCAATAGCAAAGCAGACAGTATGGTTTACTCCAGACATCTAAAGTTGAGTCATGACCTATTGCTTCAAACACTTTATAGACCTTTCGAGTGTCCTCATAGGCGCTAAACCTTTTGACGAGAAACTCCTCATCCGTCACAATGGCGTACAATTGGGTGCTTTAGTGGAATATAATGTGTGGATATGATTCACCGTATTGTATATATTTTCTTTACACTATTTCAGGTTGCAAAAGGTGAGAGATTATTGAAGATTATTATTCGGATCTTGTTTTGTATATTAGGGCCAATTATTAATCGCTCAAAATTTAATTTGGGGAATGTTCGAAAGTGTTTGGAAAGTTATGTTTATCCTTAGTTTTTCCTTCTTATTAATAATGTAAGAGATTTTCATTATCTTGCGTAATATTATTAGTTAGTCTTGTATTCTTCATGTAGTTTACTTTTATTACTTCCTTATGCTCTATAATAAGCATTAATTATTAAAATTATATCTTGCTGTTTGGGTGTCTTTGTTCTTCTATTATAATTGCTACGTAAATATATGCATTTCCTTCATCATATAAATAACTGTTTGGTAAATAGATTTTCTTTTAACTTAACTATACCAAGCACCAAGCAAACAGCAACGAAGGTAGTTAATTACGTTAACCCTGTAACTAGTTACTGCCTAGTTTGGTTATCTTCCAGCTTCGACCCCGTTCCCAAAATACATTGGAGCAGCAGTAGCAGTAGCTTGAAAGGAGAGGGACAGTGAAGACGTGACCACTACCTAGCCCAGCGCGACGTTGAGATCGTTATTACGATCATACTAATCTTTCGTGCAGTGCATTATAAAGGAACTATGAAGAGCTAAAATGTATCTGTGACCTGGCCCATGTACCGAAGGTGGGGAGGAGAATAATGCTGCCTTATCCACCTTAGGCCACCACCATTTTCCACGAAGAACAAATTGCCGACCGATATCATCCAGTTGCTAATACGACTATTCGGCTTAATTTAGACCTAGAAAGGATAGCTGAAAGTTTGAAGGTTCGTTGCAAATTTCGTTTGGTGCTTGTCATTTGCGATTTCAATTTCAGTAATTATTGTTGAACAATAATGTCCTATCAGAATTTCCCCAAAGAATTTATCAGAGAATCATATTAGATTGGTACCCATGTATGTAATTATATTTACCATGTAAGCCTATTATATAAGTCTTTTGGGCCTTAATTTAAAGGCAACATTAGTATTTCTGGAGCTAGCATAGTACTTTTACTTATATTTACCAGGTAGTAATTTATATTTTTCAAACCATATTATTCTATTTATGGTCTGCTGGGTTAACCCAGTAAGTACTTGTTCATCCCAGATAGTTTTGCTTAGCCCCTCAATCTCGTGTTTCGTTGCCTCATTGTTTTTACTTATGTTTGTATGGACATGCCCATATATTTGCATTGCTCTTGAGCATGGCATGCCCATATATTTGCATTGCTCTTGAGCATTTAAAAGTTTACTATGTATGTATGTATGTATGTATGTATATTTTTACTCTAGTCAATTTCTGAGGTTTTACATGAAATTTTATAGTTATTTTGAGTAGGAGTCCCTTCTTACATTAGGATTTCTCTCATTTCGTTTCCACTTTAGGGGAAAATACCCCATTTTAAGGGAATCGGGTGGTGTTTAGGGCTGAGCCTAGGGGAAACCTAAGAAGGCCAAAATTTAGTGGAATTTGGATGTCTTTACGGTTAATTGTTATTTTCTAGGGTGTTATAAGATTCTCTCTCGATTATGAAACATTCCAATTCTTTCATTTTTCTTAGTTCATGAACAAGAAAATTTTATTATAAAAAGGTAGAGGGGCCGTTCTAGACACAAAGGCTTCTCTCTCCGACTGAGTCCGACGAGAAGCACATGTTGGTGGCTTTCCAAACATAAACAAACAGAAGAGAGAACATGTGTGAGCAGTGAATCGATTAGTCGATGGGCAGCAGGCATTTTGTATGGTCATTAAATTTTGCTGAAGTGTAGGCTATTGATATAACATCGCTACATCGGACTGGAAGATTTGAGCAGTCGTTCCCCTTAAAAAACCCGGATAAGTGAAAAATATGCTTTTTAGAATCATATAATTGAAGGAAGTACAGTATAGGCTATGCTAGACTAGGTCGAAATGGAACTGAATTACTGATAGTCTAATACTACCTATGTTGTCCACCATTCGTCTGCCTGGAGACCTTCCTGAGGCTACCTGTTGGCATGCAAGTATGAAGTAACTTAGATAATTTGCAAAGTTTCGGGTAAAATTTAAGAGCGGGGGACACCCAGGTCTTTCACACTACGATTTTTGCCGCTTCGGCCTCTAGGCCTACCCTAAAGGCCTAAACCTACAAGTTTGTAGGGTGTTAATTTTGGACTTCTTTAGGAATCACTTTCGTGCTTCTTTTTATTGGTTAGCTTAATCTTACTAATAGCTCTGCACAATGGAGGGACAAAATTATTAGCCTAGCCTAGCCTAGAGTACACCAAAATAGCCTGTGTTTAAGCTTACAGTAGTGGTAGGCTAGTGGTTTTAGTTTGTCAAACCAAGAACTACAGTCATGGGGATTTAAGCCAGCTTAGGTTAGGTTTTGCTTTTAATATAGGGTAAACAACCGCAGACGATCCATCGTGTGGCCAAGCCTTATTCACTAGATATTTAAGTCTTGAAACAAGTCAAGAATACTTACTTTAGGAAAAGTCAAATTTGAGATGAAAAAGAATTTATTTGATTTCGGTAGTATCTGCTAGTGTATAATCTTGGGTTTCTTCTGTTCATATATACGAATGCTATTATGTATAAAAAGATGTTTGTTTCTTTGTTATTGTTGGATCCTTTTATAGTTTCTAGAGGGGGCCCCGAAATACTTTGCTACAACTCTGCTGTATATAGGGTATAGCCTACCACTGAATACTATAAATTTGTCATAAAATGAATCGAAGAAAAATAGTATATATATAATATATATATATATATATATATATATATATTATTATTATTATCCAAGCTACAACCCTAGTTGGAAAAGCAAGATGCTATAAGCCCAGGGGCTCCAACAGGGAAAAATAGCCCAGTGAGGAAAGGAAATGAGGAAATAAATAAATGAAGAGAACAGATTAACAATAAATCATTCTAAAAACAGTAACAACGTCAAAACAGACATGTCATATATAAACTATTAACAGCATCAAAAACAAATATGTCATAAATAAACTATAAAAAGACTCATGTCCGCCTGGTCAACAAAAAAGCATTTGCTCCAACTTTGAACTTTTGAAGTTCTACTGATTCAACCACCCGATTAGGAAGATCATTCCACAACTTGGTAACAGCTGGAATAAAACTTCTAGAGTACTGCGTAGTATTGAGTCTCGTGATGGAGAAGGCCTGGCTATTAGAATTAACTGCCTGCCTAGTATTACGAACAGGATAGAATTGTCCAGGGAGATCTGAATGTAAAGGATGGTCAGAGTTATGAAAAATCTTATGCAACATGCATAATGAACTAATTGAACGACGGTGCCAGAGATTAATATCTAGATCAGGAATAAGAAATTTAATAGACCGTAAGTTTCTGTCCAACAAATTAAGATGAGAATCAGCAGCTGAAGACCAAACAGGAGAACAATACTCAAAACAAGGTAGAATGAAAGAATTAAAACACTTCTTCAGAATAGATTGATCACCGAAAATCTTGAAAGACTTTCTCAATAAGCCTATTTTTTGTGCAATTGAAGAAGACAGAGACCTTATATGTTTCTCAAAAGTAAATTTACTGTCGAGAATCACACCTAAAATTTTGAAAGAGTCATACATATTTAAAGAAACATTATCAATACTGAGATCCGGATGTTGAGGAGCCACCGTCCTTGACCTACTTACAATCATACTTTGAGTTTTGTTAGGATTCAACTTCATACCCCATAATTTGCACCATGCACTAATTCTAGCTAAATCTCTATTAAGGGATTCACCAACCCTAGATCTACATTCAGGGGATGGAATTGATGCAAAGAGAGTAGCATCATCTGCATATGCAACAAGCTTGTTTTCTAGGCCAAACCACATGTCATGTGTATATAGTATGAAAAGTAATGGGCCAAGAACACTACCCTGTGGAACACCGGATATCACATTCCTATAATCACTATGGTGCCCATCAACAACAACTCTTTGAGATCTATTACTTAAAAAATCAATAATATTGCTAAGAAACAACCCACCCACTCCCAACTGTTTCAGTTTGAAAACAAGGGCCTCATGATTAACACGGTCAAAGGCAGCACTAAAATCAAGGCCAATCATACGAACTTCCCGACCACAATCAAGGGATTTCTGTACAGCATTGGAGATTGTAAGAAGGGCATCACATGCTCCAAGGCCTTTACGAAAACCAAATTGCAAACTAGGGAGTAGATGATTACCTTCAGCAAACCTATTAAGACGTTTTGCCAGAAGACTTTCAAAAACTTTAGATAATATGGGAGTTATGGAAATTGGGCGGTAATCAGTGGGACTTGAGCTACCACAAACACATTTACATAGAGGAGTAACATTACCAATTCTCCAACTAGTGCTAAAAGCTCCTCTTCTTGCTAACTTGCGCAAAATAACATAACTTTGGAGCTAAGAAATCTGCTGTCTTTATAAAAAACAAAGGAAAAATACCATTTGGGTCTACACCTCCATAAGCATCAAGGTCCATCAACAGAGCTTTAATCTCACGAGATCGAAAAGCTAAACTAGTTAGTTTAGCCTCAGGAAAACAGGAATGAGGAAGTTCAAGTTTTTCATTACTCTGTTTACTGTCAAAAACATCAGCCAAAAGGGTTGCCTTTTCCTTTGGACAGTGAGTGACTGAGCCATCTGGTTTAAGTAAAGGAGGAACTGTTGCATCTACACCAAAGAGTGCAGATTTAAGGGTAGACCACCATTTATGTTCCTGAGTTGTACCAGAAAGTGTTTCTTTTATGGTTAAATTGTACTCCTTTTCAGTTGAGGCATATACTCTCTGAGCAAAAGCTCGAAGCTGAGTATAGTTGTTCCAGGTCAAATCTGATCTGTTCCCCTTCCAAAGATGATAGGCCTCCTGTTTCTCCAAATAAGCACGTCTACAATCATCATTGAACCACGGTTTGTCCTTCACTCGATACCTTAGCACACGAGAAGGGATATGCCTATCAATTATGTTGACTAGATTCTCATTCAAAGGGACAACAGGATCTACACTATTATATAATTGTGACCAAAATATATATATATATATATACATATATATATATTCTCACTCAGGTACTTCAAGATGAATTATGAGTCTGATTAATCTCCCGGGAGCCAGTCACTACGGCCCTCAACCACTACGGCCCCAGTCACTTCGGCCCTAGTCACTACGGCCTCTCTCTCCGTCAACCCTAGTCACTACGGCCTCTCTGACTGTCAACCCTAGTCGCTATGGCCTCTCTCACCGTCAACCCTAGTCGCTACGGCCTCTCTCACCGTCAACCCTATTCACTACGGCCTCTCTCACCGTCAACCCTATTCACTACGGCCTCTCTCACCGTCAACCCTGGTCGCTACGGCCTCTCTCACCGTCAACCCTGGTCGCTACGGCCTCTCTCACCGTCAACCCTAGTCGCTACGGCCTCTCTCACTGTCAACCCTAGTCGCTACGGCCTCTCTCACCGTCAACCCTGGTCGCTACGGCCTCTCTCACCGTCAACCCTGGTCGCTACGGCCTCTCTCACCGTCAACCCTA